>NC_090025.1:108164496-108464496 GCF_037176765.1 Anolis sagrei
ATCTGTTGTAGTTCAGCCTGTGATTGTGTCTGATGTCAGTGGATATAAGGGTTCTTCTGGGCCTGTGTCTGTTGTCAATGAGGATGAGAGTTTTGCTGGGCCTGAGTCAATTCCAGGAGAGAGGCCTGCAGATGCACAAGGTCAAATTTCTGGGAACGGGCCACAGCAGTCTTTCTCTGAGGATGATTTGTCAGGTACAGAATTTAATGAGGATAAACTAGACTTTTGTAAACAGAGGCATAGTTCTCAGGCTCTAAAAAGGTCAAATCATCAAGGAAAATGCTTTCCTTTCATTTCAGGGACCAAGAAAGGTTTTATATTGAAACCAGGGAAAGTTTTACTTTAGCCTCGTCAACGTTGATACTTCATGACAGTCTTGTTTCTCCAAGTGGATGTCTAGATTCATGTTTCAAGTTTTGCCAAGCTCCTGTTCCATTCATTGGCTTTTCATGCTGTCTTGTTCTATGGATTCTGTACCTTGGATCTTGTGTTTTTAACGTATTCCCTGGAAGCTTATTGACTGATTTTTATCTTGGAACAACATTGCTTTGAACTATACTGTTTTTACCATTTTATTGCTTTGCTTACATATATATTTCAATAAACTGTTTGCTGATTTTACTAAACTGGTGTGTGATGTTTAAAGACAAAGGTGTTCCTGTTCTGGCACACAACAGTATCCCGAGAACCCCAAGTTACAGAAATAAGACATTTGCCTATAATCAATAATACAATCCATAGCATAGAATTAACAGTTTAACAGATATATGTTTCATAATAATAAAGAATATATTTGGACAAGAGCAGAAAAAATATGCTCACCACTTAGTACTATTAGTACATAACAACATGCAGAATTATTGTTTATAAAATTATGGCCTATCTTTCCTGCAGAACAAACGTCTTGCCCTATAAATTAAACATTACCCCTGACCCCCAGGAAATTACAACTAGAGGTCAGATATACCAGTCTGGAAATAATATCTTATTTCTTTTTTCCATTTATTCTCCCTCCCCAGGCAATTGCTGTACAAATAGACCCAGTATGTGAAATGGTTCCAGTACAAACACATTTGTGTTTGCAGGAATGTAAAAAAGCTATCCATGGTGTTAAGCAGCTCATTCTTGCATTGAAGTAATTCCATGAAGTCAAAGGATGAGAGCATTTATGCACAAGAATAGCTCTCAAGTGTCTGGTTTTCATTCTGATTTCCAAGAACTACATCGATAGCAGCAACAAATATGACACAATGCTGTCCAAACTCTTTAAAATAGGAATGTAAACTGTGCTTTTTCTGCTTACTTTTTATGGAATTGTTTTATTCATGAAACAATTGTTTATTTTTATGGTGTGCATAAATACAGTCATAGCCTATGACTATGACAGAAGGCTGTATGAATTTATCCATGGCAATAGTAAATGGGTTGCTCAGTCAAAGCTTTTCGTTGGGTTACTTTATTTCTAGCACTTGTTTTCTAGTCATAGTAGATTGTACACATTCTGTACAATCTACTACATCTACAAATCTAGACTATACAATAGAAATTATGAAGCCAAGGGCTGCTTTACAAGCTCTTCACTATTTCCTCTAAGTGAGTCTTTGGCAGATTGTTTTGGCTGTAGTAATCATTGTGTATCTGTAATGTTTGTGCTGGCACATACAGCGGTGGATAATTATTTTGGTGACAATGAAAATAATGTCCAACTACATTCATATTTTACTATTATTTCTAGGCATTGTGCACTAAACCCAGGCAAACTGCCAACTCTTCTTTAACAATCTCTGTAAAAATATCCTTTGTTCAGTATCTTAGAACTGAACAAGAAATTTGCCACCAGATGCTGATTTGGGGATCCTTCTAATTGCTGAATATCTGTGAAGCACATAAAGTATGGTATATGTTGCATGGCTGATTGTGATATTTGGGGTCTTACAAAAAATGGAGCAGTGGAGTACAGTGGAAACTTGACTTAAGAGCATCCCAACTTAAGCTTACTTTGACTTAAGAGCTGTTGCTTGGCCTGGGTTTTACTTTGACATAGGAGCAGCATTTGAGTTAAGAGCTAGCTCCAGAGGGAGTGCTACCATGAGAGTACAGGGCATCAAGTGAGAAGCCTCCATGCCTGGAGCTCTTGTCCGCTTTGGGAGATTGCTGTCTGCTTTGCTCTTGCCCACTTCTAGAAACTTTGAGTTAGTTGATTTTGTGTGTTTTTATATTTCTGGTATGTGTGTCTTCATGAAGAGGGAGACAGAGAGAGAGCAAGAGAGGGAGGGAGGCTGAAATGAGTATAGTATGATGAAGGTAATGCTTCCTTGCCACAACTTTGTGCTTTTACCATTGTGCCATAACTTTGTTCTTACACCATTTTAAAGTTTATTTTTCTGTTTTTATTCTTATTCGTGAATGTGCTTTTATACATTACAAAGTACATTTTCTTATTTAAAAACTTGTAACAAAAATGGCGGGGAGTGGTTTCCAAGGGCCAGTACAGATTAATAGTATTTCAATGGAAAAGTTTGATTTGAGATGAGTGATTTGAGTTAAGAGCTCAGTCACAGAACAAATTAAACTCTTAAGTCAAGGTATCACTATATATTGGTGTCTAGGCTGGTGTGAGACAATAGGGCCTTTTATTCTACTCAGTTATGTCACCATGTTTTCAATTGAAGGACTTTATTCCACTAAGCAGCTATTCTACCACAGTTGTAAGAACCAATAGCAGCTACATATTGGCATAAAAATCCTCATTGTCACACCTCTACCCATTTGTGCAATTGCACTGATGCACATACCCACAAAAGAAAAAATAAATTACCAGAAAAGGTCTGGATCTTTGCAGTTATGGGGCCTGCCTCCTGGGATCACCATCTGTGATCCCAAGAAGTGTCCCCCACTCAGTCATTCCTTCCTCCCATCTCTGAAGCTACCTGGTATCATTTCTCAGCATCACAGAACTAAGGCAAGCCTTGTGCCTTGATAATGCCCCTTCCAACCCATGCTAACAGAGGATCAGTGGGTTTCCCCCACATGTGTGACTACAAAATGTGGTATGATGCAATTTTAAATGCTGATTCATGTCACATCTTGATCTGTGTAGAAAGGTCCTCAGGAAAGCACACTGTCTAGAAAATAATATTAATATATTAGTGCTCTCTCTGACTCCTTCCATTCCACCTTCCCCTGGTTCTTTGTCTACTTTGCTCATCACTTGGCCATAACTCCTGGTCATCTTCATTTTCTCAACATCTCTTAATTGATTGTATCTTCTCAATCTTTCATTAGATATAATATCTCCCCTGTTTTTCTTTCTCCTTTTCCCTTTCTTTCTCTTTTTTTCTGGTTGCAACTATCTTCTCCCTCCTTTAGCATTTCTCTCTTTCTCATCCTTCTCCAGTTGCCCTCACTTCTCTTCCGTTTATTCCTCTCCTTTTCTGTCTCCCCAGCTCTTTCTTCATTCTCCTCCCTTACCAAGAAAGCTCTGAATCCATGACTGGGATGTGCTTGATTCTCCATATTTAAACTAGTAAGTCCTATTTAAACTTGGTACAGCTTGCTTCGGAATGATCCATGCAGACTCCATTTCCCTGTTTGCCACCATCATCATTGTTGTGGTGTGCCTTTTCCTAATATATTTGGTAACTATTAGTGCATTGCTACAATTATTATTTTCATAAGCAGAGAGAAATTCTACATACTGATTGTAATAATATGAAAAAGAAAAAGAAAGCGTTGGTAGTGAAAAGTATGATTAATGAGAGCAATCTATTGAAAAAAGAGTTTAGAAAATCTTTTTAGTTTAAACATATCAGTTGACTGAAACTCTCGTATGTAAACATATGCTTGTAAAATTGTCAAAAATAGAACTGGAAAAGGTTTGGATTTTGTTCCTCTTCAAAATAATGCTTAGGAAAAAAAAACAGCTAGAGTTTAGCTCCCATGTGTTGCTAAAACAGTGCTTGTGAAAGGAAAAGTTTGGATTTTGTTAATGTAAAGCTTGTAAAATGTAATTTACAACCAGATAACTATTTTAATATTTGTTAGACTTGGGAGTTTATCACAGGAGGCTGGTAGTTGCAATTATAGCAACATAATTACATCTGTATCTGGTACTTATCACATTCACTCGTGTCTCTCCTATTTCTGCTTTGTATCTAAGTTGCTGGTGGACTGTATCCTTTCATTGATGGGAAAGCCCCATCAATCAGTTCCAAGATTACTGCTTCAGTAGAAGTGATCCTCCTCCTCTCTTCTCCTCTCCCCATTCCTCTCCTTCTCCCGTCACTGCTACTTAACAGCCCAGGACAACTTTTGGGAGAAAAATTATATGACTTATGGGTATGTTGAAGGTTATTCTGTGGAGAGGAGAAAACACCAGCATTCCCTCTGAGGGCCAACACCCATGGCTCCCACCATTGTCCTGCCCAGAAATCTAACAATGCTGGAAGCTGTGGTGTAGCAAAGAGGATCAGTGTTCTTTTAGGTTCTCCTAGGATGGATTAAGCTTTTACCTTTCACTACTCTACTAAGATAGTTCATTTTTGACAATAGTTAAGGTAGAGTACTTTCCGTGACTAATAGAGTAGTCAACCCAATTTTGAGGTACTGATTTTGATTAAAATTTCTAGACGTATACCTTAGTATGTACAGTAATGTGAAATTTAGAATCAGACCAATAGCTTGTGATCTCTTTAAGACTATGCCAGAATGTTTAAAAAGAGAATCAAGAACACATAAGATATCTGCAGTTCACTCATATAATGATAAACTAAAGCAGGGGTCCTCAAACTAAGGCCTGGGGGCCAGATATGGCCCTCCAAGGTCATTTACCAGGCCCTCACTCAGGGTCAACCTAAGTCTGAAATGACTTTTTTTTGTCATGTCAGGAGCAACTTGAGAAACTGCAAGTCGCTTCTGGTGTGGGAGAATTGGCTGTCTGCAATTACGTTGCCCAGGGGACGCCTGGATGATTTGATGTTTTTATCATCCTTGTGGGAGGCTTCTCTCATTCTCTGCAGCTGGAGTTGATAGAGGGAGCTCATCCGGCTCTCCCCAGATTTGCACCTGTGACCTGTCAGTCTTCAGTCCTGCCGGCACAGGGATTTAACCCACTGCGCCAATGGGAGCTCCGGTGACTTTTTTTTTTTTTTGCATTACAGATAAGATATGTGCAGTGTGCATAGGAATTCATTCATGTTTTTTCAAATTATAATCCAGCCCTCCAATACTTTGAGGAACTGTGACCTGGCCCTCTGTTTAAAAAGTTTTAGGACCCCTGAACTAAAGCTTGGGAAAATTACTTTTTTGTACAACTCCTAGAATCTCCCTGTTGGAAAAGTGTAAATCTTAAAGCATGAAAACATAGGCTGTGTCTGTTCTGAGTACCGGATCATATAAACATTGTTCAATTTGCTGAGATGAGCCATGCCCAGTTTGTCCAATCTAGCTTCAAGACCCTGTTTTCAAGTCTCTGGGATAACTAGTCTCAAATATCTAGGCTGGTGGAAGTTTTAGAAGAGAGATGCTACTACTTCCATATGCCAATCTGTCACACCAAACATCTCTTTATATGTCAAAGCCGTGCTACTTGGAATTACCTCTCCAAATAATTAAGATGGTAGAAAGTGTGGTGAAGAGACTAAAAAAAGAGAAGAGGAATGGGCAGCAGTAGCAGTAGAAGGTTAGTTACAAGTGATCCCAAACAGAATTTAGACTGAACGGGAAAGAAGGGAGGGACAGTGCAAAAATTCAGAAAGTGAAAGGTAGAAAACTGGGAAATAAGTGGATTTTAAGAATAACAAAGAAACAGGAAAGAAGAAAGTAGAAGATCTCAGTGACCGCACGAAATCAGACTCCAAATTATGAAATAAAGTGCATAAATAATAAGTTGCTGCTCCATTGGGACATGCAGTGAGTTCACACTCCTTTTTCCAACAGTAACCTCTCTCATGAATTGTCTTTGGAATGTTGCCTAACACATCTGGACCCCAGGCAACAATCTCTCTAATTCCCATAATACCCTCACAATGAACTGGGAGAATTGGGGGGGGGGGGGGCACAATGAATTTGCATGAGTTCCAGTGTCTTTTTCCTGTTCCTTCCTCTGACATCCTCTATGGCCAATCAGAATAAAGCATCTGCTTTTGTCTTCAGCCCATCTGTGCCTTATCTGCTCCTTTGGAAGTTTGGCACTCCAGTCGCCAAACCTGCGGTTTTAGTGGAGCTGAAATCACATAACATTAGGAATAAATAAAGGAAATGATGCAGGAAGGTGATGTGTGTGAGTGAGTGTGTGTGTCCCTACGGATGTCCCAGTCCTCAAACACTCTCTGCTTCATTCAGAAAAAGCTGCACTCGCAGAGCTCAGGCAGTGTTGTATTTCAGTGTCAATGTTGACTTTTGTGGAGAGGTGGCTGCCAAGGTAGCAGAAATGATCAACATTTTCTAATGTTACACCATTAAGCTGTATTTCTGGCATTGGAGAGGGATTGGCTGGAAGAGCACTTTGGTTTTCTCGATGTTCAATGACACGCCGAGCTTCTTGTATGCTTCTGCAAAAGTGTTTAGAGTGGCTTGCAGGTCTTCTTCGTGTGTGTGTGCGCGCCCGCATGTGCGAGCGCATGTGGAAAAGATGGAATTGGTTAGGTTGTTTGATTTATTTGCATCTCAGATATCTATTCATATTTTCACAGTACACAAGAACTTAAAATGAACCGCACATGAAAACATAAACTGTTCCCTGTTTTCTAAAACACTGGCTTCCTGATAAAGTCCTGTTACTAGTTTTTAGCTTTTGTGTGGTGTCATGTTCAAAGGTTGTTATTGTGGGATCCTGGCATCTCTACAAGTTAATTCTTCAAGCAGAGCAACATATGCATCTTGCGTCTAGTGCACATGCACATAAAACACATGTGGAACAATACAAATGTACCATCCAGTGCACAACCACATGTTGGAAATGTTAATTTTGAATTCTGGATGACATATTGTGGGATAATCAGGTTTTCAAAAAGCCAAAAAGAACTAACACCCTGTTAGAGTGCACTCAGCGTAGCATAAGCTATTGCAGAGGAAATAATTACAGTAAGTGGAGCAAAGCCTTCAATAGCACATGGGTGGAAGTAGGGATATTTGGGCAAAGATCTTTGCTATGAGATCCAAGGAGTTACAAGCAAATCTCCATCTGGAGTACTCCAGTATATTAGACAAATGCAGAGGCAACTTTAACCAACTTTAACACCTTTGGGTGTTGGAGCTAAGAGCCTGCCTACATCAGCCCCATACCCTAAGGTTCCTGGGCATCCAAGAATTTCCAGGGACTTCTTGTCCCAGTACGGGTTTAATTGGCCAACCCAAGTGAATGCCACATTAGCAAAAGTTGCAGAACAGCCTGGTAACTTGGGGAGGAGGTGAACAACTAAAGCACCTGTACAAACAAAACAGTCTCTATGAAAGACGATAAAACAATACAATTCTGATATAAGAAATGACAATCCCTGAAAACCAGTTGCAGAACATTTCAGATTTCCTGGACATACTGTATTGGATTTTTATGTTACAGTCCTTGAACAAGGAAATTACAAAACAAAGAACAGAAAGAGAAACAACTAAATAGAATTATATTCACTGATTTCAATCCATTAGCAAGGTATAAACAAAGACAATGACTTCATAGAAGACTTTGTATATTAATACAAAGCCATAGAACCCAAAATATACACATACAGAAGGAAGGGGGAATAATAGACACAAAACTGTACAATACAATTATCTGGATGTACAATACTGTGCATCCAGATAAAATGGGGGAAACCAACTTCAATATAACACAAAACAAACTGATTAATACATGCAAACAAAATATTCAAGTTTTGTTTGAATACAATACTAAAATTCCAAAAGCTTTGGAAAACAAAATGAAAATATTGCAATTGAGATTTTAAAACAGTGAGGAAAAGGGCAGTACACAAATGTTCAGGAAGGCCTTTGATAATTCATTATGCGTATGTTGTGAATGCACATTTGTATAGTTGATATGGCTCAATGTCCTAGAAAAATACAAGGGACATTTAGCAGACAATCAGTTACAATATGGTTACAATGGGTTTAACCCATTGCACCACTGCAGCTCCTGTTTAAGTAGAAATTAAATACTAATATCAAATGGAAATGCACGGAACTAACATTAACACAAAAAAAATGCATATATTTGACATACATTTTGTGTGCCAATCTAAAATATGTATGTGCTTTACATATCGATTTGGAAACTGCTCTGAGTCCCCTAGATAGAGCAGTATATAAATAAAGTTGTTGTTGTTGTTGTTACTACTAGTACTACTACTACTACTATATCTATTATGCTCCTGAAAACACACATATAGGAGGGCAAGTGCATAGAAAAGATTCTGCAGCCGTTGCTGCTATAATGACGACACCCCCCGGCCACCCCAGAGAGCTGAGCACCATCCTTCCTCTCTCCTTGTCTTTCCCCATTCCATCCCCTCCCATCACGCCATCCACCCATCCAAGTGAGTGAGCAAGTAACATGTGCAAGGATAGGTCCAGACAACTCAATGGTTTGATTTCCTCCCAACAATCAAAGAGTTGAGCTCTGACAAAGCCTGTCTTAACTGAACACAGCTCAAGATGGACTCCGGTTTTATCAAAGTCCCTATTAAAATGTCACAGGCACGCGGCAAATAAAATAGTCAAAGGTGTACTTTATACATATGTCTATGTAAAAGCTTGAATTCAACAAGGTTAATTTATTGTCTGCACATCTGTGTTCTTTTTCCCCAGCACCAAGAATGTTTGTGTTCCTCTATGTCACAAGCTTTGCCATCTATACGAGTGGACAAACCCTCCTCAGCCATTTTAAAGGAGAAAATTATTCAACCAAATATGTTTGTAGCATACCTGGATTGCCAGGTCCAGCAGGTCCTCCTGGAAATCAAGGATCACCTGGACCTCATGGGCGCATCGGTATCCCAGGACGAGATGGTAGAGATGGCAGGAAGGGAGAAAAGGGTGAGGAAGGAAATGCAGGTAATGTTCGTTCATTTAAAAACCTGGTAAAAGTATCTACAGGGTTTTTTGTGTTTCTAACACTTATGCATGGGTCAATGTGATCACTGTATCTTAATTCTTATCAGAAAAGGAACCATTTCCTTCTCCGAGTAGAGTGATAAAAGGCAAGAGCTTAGTTGTGGGAGAACCTAAAAGAAGCAGTGATCTTTCTGCTCTCCCCACTGTGGTGCCACCTCTGGTCTTTATGAATGCTTAAGTGGGAAAATGGTGGTAGCCATTGGTTGCTGCAGTCTTGAAACAGCATAGGGACTTTCCCCTCTCCATGGAATAACCCTTGACTTATCCATGGGCCATGCCAACATCTATAATTTTGACCCCAAATCCTGCTCTTGATTAATACATCAGGTTGACATACATGGGAATATATGGTAGAACCCTTCACAAGTTTTGGAAATTAAAAGCACAGCAAATATTACACCACACACACACACACACAACTTGGTGAGAAGTTAGGTTAGATGATCACAGGTTTTCATCTTCTCCTTTTAACTGGAATGTCATACAGGAGTGATCTGTTCAATGAGTGCCAGCTACAGGAACAGTTTTAGTCTGCGTCATAACATTGTGTATAGCACAAGTGACAAACACAAGGCCCATGAGATGAATCCAACCTGTGATGTCATTTTATGGGGCCCACGAGGCTTTCAATACCAGGACAATGTAGTTATATTTATACAGTCTTAGAATCACAAATGGTCCTTTGAAGGTAACAATAAGGCTGGTGTGGCCCTTGGTGAAAATGGGTTTGACACTCCTGGTGTACACAGTGAACCAGGAGTCAGATCCCCTGTAATAAACAAGGGTTCTGCTCACAACTCAACACTCTCTCCCTCCCTCATGACAAAATGGTGATTAGTGGAAATTGTGAACATAATGTTGCTAGTGGCTACATATGTTGTAGTAATAATGGTAACAATTGTGCTGATAAGACACTTTGCAATAATTACTAATGCCACTTTTGGTAACCTATTGTAGTATGCCCCCAACTCCTCATGTGGGTACTTCAGTTCCACAGAATTTCAAGGTTTTGCACATTTCAGAAGGAAACATTCATTATTCTGAAATAGCTGCTGCTGTTCCCCTCGGTCCCATTAGATGCATTTCCCCACAATCCCCTAGAAATGAGAGATATCCAGAAAAAAACCCCAAAGTAGCAGTTTGAAAGGATTTCACCATGGCTGTGATTAGGCAAACAGTAGTATGTTGTTGTTGTTGTTGTTGTTGTTGTTGTTGTTGTTGTTATTATTATTATTATTATTATTATTATTATTTTGTCCCCTTTCTGAAACAAAACATATTTGCGGCCATTTTATTTTTAGTGTGAAATTGGAAGGACCCTTTCTAAAGTCTTAGATGCTTTTCTATAGCATTTTCATATCTCTGTGGCCTCTTGGAAACTCAAATGGCAGAAGAAATGTGACACTAGGTTCAAGTAGGAAGTTTAACTTTTTTATCAGTGTAAAAATGCTTGTTGTTCTGTATACTTAGGAGGGTTGAATTTATTTTTAAAATACAGCATTATTTTTGGATGGACTCATTTAATTTCAGAGCATTAGTCAGCTGAGTACCCAAGTTATCCATGAAGGGAATAATATTATTTTTGCTCAAGCTTTGGGGTCAGATGTCATCTGTATGCAGATGATGTTCAGCTCTATCACTCCTTCCCACCTGTCTCTAAGGAGGCTGTTCGGGTTCTGAACTGGTGCTTGGTAGCTGTGTCAGACTGGATGAGGGTGAACAAATTGAAACTGAATCCAGACGAGACAAAGGTCCTCCAGCTGTGCCCACCAGGTTTTGGAGTGCATCAGCAGGCCAGACAAGGGGGGCGGGGAGGAGGGGTCGCAGTAGTCTTTCGGCAATCCATCGCCGTGATCAGATGCGCTGTCCCACAGGCTTCTGGGTTTGAGTGTGTCCACTTGAAAGTGGGGAGCCGTGACAGTGTGGGGTTCCTGCTGGTGTACCGCCCACCCCGCGACCCAGTAGTTTCCCTGTCGGAGCTAGCGGAGGTGGTCTCTAATTCGGCCTTGGTCTCCCAGCGCCTGGTGGTGCTGGGAGACTTTAACATCCACGCCGAGACCACTTTATCTGGCGCAGCTCAGGACTTTATGGCCACCATGACGGCCATAGGACTGTCACAGATAATATCCGGCCCCACGCATCAAGCTGGGCACACTCTCGACCTTGTCTTTGTGGCGGACAACGAATTGATCAGAGTGGAAGATCAAAACATCCTTCCAGTGTCATGGTCTGACCATCATCTGATCACATTTAGACTTACTGCGACCCTAAACCTCCGCAGGGGTGGAGGACAAATTAAGATGGTCCGCCCTAGGAGACTGATGGATCCGGATGGATTCCTGAGGAATCTTAGGGTTCTTCCTGCCTTGGAGCCTGGCGATTCTATCGACGCCTCGGTAACTCTCTATAATGGGGAGATGGCCAGGGCGTTAGATATGATCGCACCCGAACGCCCCATCTCGTTGCGTCGTGACAGGCCATCTCCTTGGTTCACCGAGGAGCTGGCTGTGATGAAGCACACGAGAAGGGGGCTAGAGCGCAAATGGAGGAAATCTCGAGATGTATCTGATCGAACACGGGCTAGAGCCTCTCTTAAGGCATACTCCGTGGCCATACGGGCGGCCAGGAAGTCATTCATGACCGCTCGTATAGCATCTGCAGCAAATAGATCATCGGAGCTGTTTCGGGTCGTGGGAGAACTCCTCCACCCACCTGCGGTGGAGGATGTCCCTGACGACCCCGCAGCTCGGTGTCGCGATTTCGCACACCATTTTGCAGATAAAGTCGCCCAGATACGCCTCGAGCTCGACTCCAATTCCATCGCAGTGCCTGAAGAGGTGACGGAGGTACCTGCTTGTCCAATTTTGTGGGATTCTTTTAGGCATGTTCTTCCTGAAACCGTAGAGGAGGTTCTTGGGGCTGTGAGAGCGACCACCTCATCTCTAGACCCATGCCCATCTTGGCTCATTAAATCAGCCAGGGAGGGGTTGGTTGACTGGTTTGTATTGATTATCAATGCATCGTTGGAGCAAGGGATTTTTCCATCTGGTTTGAAACAGGCAGTGGTTCGTCCACTCCTCAAAAAAGCTTCCCTTGACTCCACGGTGCTGAGTAACTACAGACCGATCTCCAACCTCCCCTTTCTGGGCAGGGTGCTGGAGCGGGTGGTCGCCTCGCGGCTCCAGGGCTTCCTAGACGATACCAACTACCTAGATCAGGCACAGTCTGGTTTCAGGCCTGGCCATGGCACCGAGACAGCCTTGGTCGCCTTGGTGGATGACCTCCGCAGAGAGCTGGACAGGGGGAGTGTGACCCTGTTGGTTCTCCTGGACATCTCAGCGGCTTTCGATACCATCGATCATGGTATCCTTCTGGGTCGTCTCTCCGGGATGGGCCTTGGGGGCACGGTTCTGTCGTGGCTCCGGTCCTTCCTGGGGGGACGCACCCAGATGGTGAAGCTGGGAGACGCCTGCTCGGACCCCTGGCCTTTGACCTGTGGGGTCCCGCAAGGATCTATCTTGTCGCCCATGCTCTTCAACATCTACATGAAACCGCTGGGAGAGGTCATCCGGAGTTTTGGAGTTGGGTGCCATCTCTATGCGGATGACACACAACTCTACTACTCCTTTCCACCTAATTCCAAGGAGGCTTCTCGGGTGCTGGACGAGTGCCTGGCCGCTGTGTCGATCTGGATGAGGAAGAACAAGCTGAAGATCAATCCCGACAAGACAGAGGTCCTCCTGGTCGATCGTAAACCGGATCGGGGTATAGGGTGGCAACCTGTGTTGGACGGGGTTACACTCCCCCTGAAGCCACAGGTCCGCAGTTTGGGTGTCCTCCTGGATTCTTCGCTTACACTTGAGGCTCAGGTGTCGGCGGTATCCGGGAGGGCCTTTGCACAACTGAGACTTGTGCGCCAGCTGCGACCGTACCTCGTGAAGGCAGATCTGGCCGGGGTGGTCCACGCCTTGGTCACCTCTAGAATGGAGTACTGCAATGCGCTCTACGTAGGGCTGCCCTTGAAGACGGCTCGGAAACTACAATTGGTCCAGTGGGCAGCAGCCAGGATGCTAACTGGAGCTCATTATCAAGAGAGGTCAACCCTCTTGTTCAAGGAGCTCCACTGGCTGCCATTTATTTTCCGAGCCCAATTCAAGGTGCAGGTGCTCACCTACAAAGCCCTGAACGGTTTGGGACCACCCTACCTGCGTGACCGCATTTCCATCTACGAACCCACACGCTCACTCCGGTCATCTGGGGAAGCCCTGCTCGTGATCCCACCTACGTCGCAAGCGCGCTTGGTGGGGACGCGAGACAGGGCCTTCTCTGTGGCGGCCCCCCGACTTTGGAATGCCCTTCCAAAAGAGCTTTGTCAGGCCCCTACTCTGGCAGTTTTCAGAAGGAACCTAAAAACTTGGCTGTTCCGATGTGCCTTCGCAGATTAGGAATCCCCATCCCAAGTCCTAGATGCACTTTAGCACAACTAATGTTGCTGCACACCGCACTTAATCCCACGTTCCTCCTGCCATCTCAGCACTTTTAACCCTGTACCCCATTGCGCTGGCCGAACCAGTTTTAATAGTGTCTTGTGAGTCTGTAGGTGGCCTATTCTTGATCTGCATCTTCTTCCTCAGTGAGGGCATTGGTTTTGGCAAGGGATGGCATCAGTTGTACTCCAGAAGTTGATAGGTTCCCTAGTCTATTATGTAGAGAGAGAAATCTGGTAGAAATATCTTGTTTGAACAAGAATACGTCAGGATGCCTTCACCAAAGATCTCCATATCACTTAAAACATGGTAGAAATTCTTGCATCCAAAATTTTAGGAAAAAAATAAATCCTCAATTTTGTTAATTTTCAATCAGTGATATGCATAGAAGCTACTCTGAATTTGCACATCAACTCTAGATTACTTAGTTGTTTGTTTGTTTACACATGTTTGGCTTTTAAGCAGAATTTTGTGCCAAGTGTTTAATAAATTTTAATTCAATTTTGCTTAATTTAACTCTGACTTCCTTATTTTTTGTTAGGGACTTCCTTATTTTTTCTTTGCCTTGGTTGAACTATTTAAACCTACATTTAGCTCAGTCATTCAAAAGGAGGATGTTTTTGATAACGAGACCAAATTACATTACATTCCTTTTCAAAACAGTGATAGGTCATGTCTAAAAATGTTAATGGAAACATGGGAGGAATTCTCACTATCTGAGGAATTTGGTCCTTAGAGGGATGAAGGAACAGAGTTTTCCAGCACTTGGTTGCTACTGACTGTTCACCTGATTAATATCATATACTTATTCATAATACTTAATTCATTTCTTTAAGGTTTAAGAGGAAAGACTGGCCCCGTAGGACAACCAGGAATGAAAGGAGACCAAGGAGAACCTGGTAAAAAAGGACCCAATGGATCAGGTGGTTTTAAAGGTGACATAGGTCCTGTTGGCCCAGCAGGCTCAAAAGGGGAGAAAGGAGAAAGAGGAGAAACAGGCTCACCGGGAGTCTGTAAGTGTGGAAAAATAATACTAAAATCTGCCTTCTCTGTTGGGATTACCACAAGTTACCCAGAAGAAAGAATACCAATTGTCTTCAATAAAGTACTCTTCAATGAAGGAAGTCATTACAATCCTTCAAATGGGAAGTTCATATGCGCCATCCCAGGAATATATTACTTCTCATATGATATCACTTTGGCAAATAAACATCTTGCCATTGGCCTTGTCCATAATGGAAAGTTCAGAATAAAAACATTTGATGCCAATACAGGAAACCATGATGTAGCTTCTGGGTCAACAGTGATTTATCTTCAGCCAGAAGATGAAGTATGGCTGGAGATCTTCTACACTGATCAGAATGGCCTCTTTGCTGATCCCACATGGGCGGACAGTCTGTTTTCAGGATTTCTCTTATATGTTGACACAGACTATCTTGACACCCTGTCAGATGAAGATGAACTGTGATGTTCGAAATGGGCGAGGAGATCTAAATGAACATAAGAAAAGGCACAGAACGGGATCTCCATCATTAATACCACAATACAACAAAAGATTATTTTGGAATTTTGATTTTGCAGTCAAGAATCCAAAAGTAGAAAACCAATTGCCTAGGTTGTCTGTTTTCAGGGTTGACTGTTGTTATTTTTATTCTACAGATGGTTCTACTAATTCAGTGTAAATAATTGTCTTCTCATATGTTTATAATAATATTTAAACAAATTTGAAATTATATGCATGAGGTTGTCTAACTGTATTATTTCTTTGAATGGCATGGACTTCAAGGTGCTCCTCTCTTGGAGCAGTTATATTTCCAATATACTAGGGTCCTCATCACATTGATGCCCCACCCCTCTGTTCTGTTTCTCCAGCAATCATCAGCAAAACAGAAGGCACACATGGTACCTCATGGCAATCTGCACACCTTCCGACCTTCCCCATTGCATGGGGGCAAGATTCATTGGCTCCCTGTCCCTTCCCCCATTGGACAGGGAAAACTGTGGCAATGCGTGTTGCCACATTGCCATTTCCCCCATTAGAGGGGAGGAAAGGCCTAAAACTGCAGGTAGCTCCATTAGAACTACCCAAAACTCAATTTACCTACTGTGGCTGGCGAGGAAGCATCTTGCCATGCTTCCTCATCACTTTGGCCATCAATGGGGCAGGGCCGTTGCCTGTATCATGTGATGGCACACAGCAGGATCCATGGCCAAAGAAGAGTAAGAGACCAAAAATCCCTTGTTTGATGAGGTGGCTAATTAATCTCATCTTTGGTCAGGGCTTATTGTCCAATGTTGCGGTTCTTCTGGTGTCTTCTCAATGAAAGATTGCTGGAAAAGTACTTCTCTTTTGGCTGTTTAAGCACAATTTAAGCAAACTAAACAACAAGCAATGAACAATCCACTAAGACACAATAAAACTGGGCCGGACCAGAGTAAGGGTACAAGGGTTAAAAGTGCTGATGTGACAGGTGGAATATGAGACTTATGGGCAAGTGCAGTGTGCGGTGTGCGACGATCTTAGCTTTAATAAAGTGCTTATGGGACTTGGTATTGGACATTTCCTATTCGGGAAAGGCACATCGGAACAGCCAGGTCTTCAAGTTCTTTCTGAGGACTGCCAATGTAGGGGCCTGTCTAAGATCTTTGGGGAGGGTGTTCCAGAGTCGGGGGGCCACCACGGAAAAGGCCCTGTCTCGTGTCCCCACCAAATGCGGTTGCGACGCAGGTGGGATCACGAGCAGGGCCTCTCCAGATGAACGAAGAGAGCATGTGGGTTCGTAGACTGAGATACGATCACGCAGGTAGGCTGGTCCCAAACCGTTTAAGGCTTTGTAGGTAAGCACCTGCACCTTAAATTGGGCTTGGTAAGTAAACGGCAGCCAGTGAAGCTCCTTGAACAGGAGCTCCACTTTCTACCCTTTCATGAGTCATGTACATTTTCTGTAAATGTTTTAGCTTGTTTCAAAAACTAAGAGCTTAACTCATGGAACTTCAGTTTTTTTTTCCAGCTATTAACAATGGCAACAAATTACACAGTAAATTACACTGGCCAACACACATTTTAGTGCCTCAAATGTTAGATCTGTTCCTGGCTATATTTGACCTGATTCAAAAAAACAAAAAAGGCACCAGTTTTCCAGTATTAGCTCTAGTTTTTGAGATACATAACATCTGCCATATACCATTTGCATCTTCTCGCCTATAGAAAACCATGATAATCTTATCTAAGAAACTGGAACTGGTCCAATATTCTCAATAAGTGTCACAAATATTCCCAAGAACAGGCCTAAACACCAAGACACCAAGAATTTTGCTTTGGTTAGGCTGCGCTATCTTTCAGGAAATGCCCTCTACTTATCAGATTTTTTTCTTTCCTACAAACTCCACCTAAACAATTCTTGTAATAGGATGCTATTTCAAATACTATCCTTACCATTTCCCCAGTAGTCTTGCTCACCTTTGCAATAGAAATATATTGGCTGAGAAAGTAATGCTCAAAACCTTTCCTCTGCATGTTTTTCCCCACAGCATTCCAGATATGTTTATTTATTTACCATATTTATATCCCACCCTTCTCATTCTGAAGGAGACTCAGGATGACCATGTCTTCGCTTTTTTCTGAAGGCCAAGAGGGAGGGTATTGACCTGATTTCACTAGGGAGGGAGGGGCCACCACTGAGAAAGCCCTGTCTCTTGTCCCCACCAACCGCACCTGCAAAAGAGGTGGGACCGAGAGCAGGGTCTCTGTGGAAGATCTTCACATCCAAGGTGGTTTATAGGGGGAGATGTGATCGGACAGGTAAGCTGGGCTGGAATTGTTTTGGGCTTTATAGGCTAAAGCCAGCACTTTGAAGTGTGCTCAGGATTACTATTTATTAGTTACTGTGAATAGCAGGAGCTTTACAGGATCTCAGGCTGAAATCTTTTTCACCCCTTCTTTTCTAAGAGGAGGAAAGTGAAGCTGGGGGCCCTTTTTCACCACAGAATTATAATGCTATAATTCAATTTTTGCTGCTATATTTCCATCTTATGGAATTGTTAAGCCTAACAGGGCCCGGGAGGATGGAATAATGATAAAGTGGAATCAAAATATTATACTTGTGTTGTATGACTTCTCCATGAATCTCCTTTGTGTAAGACCTGTAACTTGAACACTCAGGCCTGGATCCTGTTTTAGACCCACAGAATCAATCTAATTTATTAAATGGCGGCTTACCATTGAAGTGTTTATTCAATCAGTCTATTCTAACTCTGAGGTGAGATGTAGAAGGAGATACGTTCAGACATATACGCTGGGCCGGAGCTGTATAGGGTTTTGTAGGTCAATACAATTTAGGCTTGTTTTTTTCTGCTGCTAAAGGTGACTCATAACTAGTGGTATAAATTGATCTCTTGGATTTTTAGCCCAATTTTCCCCATCTTTGGGCATGCTGGCAGTTCACCTTCACCTGGAAGTTCCCAGAGGCGGCCCTAGGTAATTTCATCATTGGTGGAGTTCAGAATGCTCTTTGATTGTAGGTGAACTATACATCCCAGTAACTACAACTCGCATATGTCAAGGTCTATTTTCCCCCAAGAGCGCCTCAAGAGCGCCCCTGGGCAAAATCAACTATACTGCAAGTGCTTACTTTACGTAATGGGTTGAGCTGCCCCTGGAGGCTCCCCTAATTCTCATCTCTGTAGTAGACAGTGACCTATTAAATTAGTTTTGGTTGCGCCCCTAACCTTACTCACTCTATGTATAATGGCCATAAAATAGCATTAAATAAACTGTGGAATAGCAAATGTTTTAGCCACACCTATGGTGAAAGTGAAGTCATTGATCTACACAGATGGAAAGGCTTTTCTTTCATACTCATTTCAGTGAATCCTTATAGTAATGGAAAAGTTAGCTCCGTTTCCTCAGATTTATCCACATGAGAGATGATTTCAGTGGCTAAATAATGATGGCATATACAGATTTTATTACTTCTTCTCTTTATGTTTATTAATCTTCAATGCAAGCAATTAATTTCCTTTGAACCTACTTCACAGTCTTATATCTTAGCAGTGCACTAGTAAAAAAAAAAGGAGAAAATAAAATTTTGTTATTTTCCCACCATCACCTGTCCCCTGCCAAAGGTGCTCTGTACACTTACATTATGTTTTGGTGTTGATGCTTAAACCATAGACCATTCACATTCAAAATAAATCTATATAAATAAAAATATAATGTTCGTTTGTGGGATTAACAGAACTCAAAAACCACTGGACGAATTAACACCAAATTTGGACACAAGACACCTAACAACCCAATGTATGTCCTTCACTCAAAAACATTGATTTTGTCATTTGGGAGTTGTCGTTGCTGGGATTTATAGTTCACCAACAATCAAAGAGCATTCTGAACTCCACCAATGATGGAATTGAACCAAACTTGGCACACAAAACTCCCATCACCAACAGAAAATACTGGAAGGGTGGGTGTGGTGGGCAGTGTCCTTTGGTTTTGGAGTTGTAGTTCACCTACATCCAGAGAGCAATGTGGACTCAAACAGTGATGGATCTGGACCAAACTCTACACAAATACTCAATAGGCCCAAATGTGAACACTGGTGGAGTGTGGGGAAAATAGACCTTGACATTTGGGAGTTGTAGTTGCTGGGATTTATAGGTCACCTACAATCAAAGAGCATTCTGAACCCCACCAACAATAGAATTGGGCCAAATGTCCCACACAGAACCCCCATGTGGGCAACAGCAATGTGTGGCAGGGGATGGCTAGTATGAAATAAAAGAGCAACAACATAGAAGTACTATGTAAAATAAATGACATGTTAAAAGAATGCAATATAATTATCATTAAAAGAACTCAGTGCAATTAAAATATAAGGCGGCATGCTAAATATTCAAAAACCTGAAAACATAGATGAGATAAAATTAGATTAGATAAGATTAGCACCCCCAAAGTGCAGTTGAGCCCCAAAGTGATCAACAACAATATCATTTTTAGTGTAATGTTAATATTTGCCAGCATTGTTATACTGGACCTCACCTTTTCTCATAACAGTGGGGAAAATGTCACTAGGCATCACTACTACCATCACCACCATTATCATCAGTATCATCATAAATTTTTATTTGTTATCTGCCTCTCCTCCAAGCTCAACACAGAGCACAACACAGTTAGAACACATCACAATAAAATACTGACTGTTAAATACATACATTAAATACACATCATAAAATACATATATGAAAATGCATAGTGTAAGGATAAGATACAATGCAAATGCACAGATTAAGTGGAATGTAAATTTCAAATTTGCTATTTAAGATTGATGGTCTTCAGTTTTTGTTTCACTCCAGGCCTGGGAACACCTATGACCAGAGCACTACACAAGAGTCCAGAATATAAGCAAACAGTTTATTGTAGAAACATATTAAAAGTATTGGGGGGGGGGGGGATCAGGAATAAAGAAAGTAGATGTATAATCCAAAAAGATTTAGCAATAAATGATAATCCAAACAGTAATCCAAATGTCTCATGGTGATCCCAAGGTAACATAGTCCAGGAATAACCAAAAAGTCACAAGTACAGCATAAGTCCACAAGCAAAAGGTATACTTAGTAAAACTTGAGCAGGAATATTAAAAAAAGAACATAGAAAACTTCCAGGAAACTTAAATCCAAAACCAGTCACAGCTTCTCACTTGAATGCTATGTTGCCTGAACTAACTCTTAGGTGAATGACTTGCTAATTAATAGGCACCCATGAAGTCATGTTTCCCCCCACTAAATCTCTCCCCAACTTTCCCATGCAATCACTCTGACTTACGTTGTCTATTTTCCGCTCTGATCTGTAAACGAAGACCTTTATTGATCTCCAGGGGTTTTTTTTTCCTGAGAGCCTTCTGTGTCACTTATCTCTTTGCCCAACTCCTTATCTAATATTGCAATTTCTGGCTCTTCTGACTCACCCTGAAGCCCTGCACTTTCCAAGTCAGAATTCTCACAGAGAGAAGCATCATTCTCCTGACTTGAATCTTCATCATTTCAAATCCCAGGAAATTCCACAGGTAATCCCACAGTCATCTCTAAATCATAAGTGAACCCATCACCCTCAGGAGTCTCTGTCTGATCTTCAACACTTTTGTCTTGAATGCTGATAGCTCATTGGAGCTCTTCCAGTAGGTCATTCCACAGTTTTGGGGCGGCCAATGAAAAGATCTTCTGGGTGATGGTTGCAAGTCAGGGTCTGGTGGGTTGGAGTAAACATCCCTCTAGAACAGTGGTTCTCAACTTTCCTAATGCCGTGACCCCTTAAGATAGTTTCTCATGTTGTGGTGACCCCCAATCATAACATTGTCATTGTTACTTCATAACTGTAATTTTGCTACTGTTATGAATCATAATGTAAATATCTGATATGCAGGATGTATTTTCATTCACTGGATCAAATTTGGCACAAATACCCCATATGCCCAAATTTGAATGCTGGTGGGGTTGGGGGAGGATTGATTTTGTTATTTGGGAGTTGTAGTTGCTGGGATTTATAGTTCTCCTCCAATCAAAGAGCATTCTGAACTCCACTAACGATGGAATTGAACCAAACTTGGCACACAGAACTCCCATGGCCAACAGAAGTTACTAGAAGTGTTCGGTGGGCACTAACCTTGAGTTTGGGAGTTATAGTTCGCCTACATCCAGAGAGCACTGTGGATTCTGACAATGACTGATCTGGTACAAAATTGACATGAATACGCAATATGCCCAAATGTGAACACTGGTGAAGTTTGTGTAAAATAGACCTTGACATTTGGGAGTTGTAGATGCTGGGATTTATAGTTCACCTCCAATAAAAGAGCATTCTGAATGACACCAACGATGAAATAGAACCTAACTTGGCACATAGGACCCCCATGACCAACATACAACACTGTGTTTTCTACTGGTCTTTGTTGACCCCTCTGGCACCCCCTTGTGACCCCCCTAGGGGTCCTGACCCCCAGGTTGAAAAACACTGCTCTAGAAGACCTAAGTGTCCTGGATAGATCATAAAGGAGAAGGCGATCCTATAGGTAACATTGACCCAAATCATGTAGGGTTTTAAAGGTAATAACCAACACTTTTTTACTTTGATTAGAAACTAACTGGCAACCAGTGGAATGATTTTAGCATGAGCGTATTTTGCTTACTCCTAGATATTCTCATGATCACTCTGGCTGTCATGCTTTGAACTAAGTGGGGCTTCTGAACTTGGTACAGAGGTAGTCCAATATATATTGCATTACAGAAGCAGGTTCGAATCCGGGGAGAGGCAGATGAGCTCCCTCTATCAGCTCCAGCTCCTCATGCGGGGACATGAGAGAAGCCTCTCACAAGGATGATAAAAACATTACATCATCCAGGCATCCCCTGGGCAACGTCCTTGCAGATGGCCAATTCTCTCATACCAGAAGCGACTTGCAGTTTCTCAAGTCACTCCTGACACGATAAAAAATTTACAGAAGCACAACCTTGAGGTGACTAAAGCATGAACTACTATTCTACCATGTGACAATAACTTCCTCTGCACAGTCAAAAGTGAGAAAAAGTGCTTTCCCTGTGTTTGTGAAAGTCAAACCATTTACAAAACTATTTTGATGCTAGGGTCCCAACAGGATTCAGGTCATTACATTACAGTTGAGAGTTCTATGGTAGATAAAAATTCCAATGAGAATGTGAGATAATGCCCTGTATTGAACTGCTCATCAATTACTTTGAACAGTTAGGAAAAACTTCTCCCTGGTGAAGACAAAGCATTTTGGGGTAACAAGTAGGAGTGATCCCATGAGAATATTTCTATTATGGAATTGCTTCCTATTTCTATGATGAAATGAAGCAGATATTAAAATTGGCACCAACAGATATAACATTTGATACCTTTTTAATACTTAACATGACATGGGTTTATTGATGCTTTCATGAGAAATTTGGTGAATCAGTAAATGGTAACTGGAGTTTAATGCAAAACATCCAGTACATTCTCGAATTCTATTACAGCAGGCAATAAATCTAACCCTGCAAGTCATTTATCTGAACTCTTAGGCGATAAATATGGCCAGGAAAACCATCTATCTCAGTCAGTGGGTTATATATCATCTACTGTACTGCATCTGCCCTGTCTTAGTTAACGTCTCATCTTTTCTTTGAGTAATTTATATTTCCACATAGCCATTTATTGCTTATAGTTTAAATGCAACATGTAGGTCATTTATGAAGGGAAGAGCACAAATTTCAGAAGTGTGTAATGTTATTTCCATTTTAGACATGTTATACTGCACTAAAGAAAATTTTAAATATATTTATGACCCTTTGTTTCTCTTTATATTTTTCATTTTTGCATTGCTATCTACCGTAAGTGCAACAAAAAGGGAATTTAGAAAATAAAATAAAACCAGGGCCTATCAAAACTGGGATCCAACATATTATTTTCTTTACTAACCTTTAAGTAATTTAAGCTAGTAATGTTGCTTAGTTTGACTGAAATTGGGTTATGTATTTAGGCTTTACCAAAAGGAAAGATTCCTCTAATAAATTCGACTGAAATCAAAATTAGTTTTTTGTCCATTCTCCTCATAAACAAAGTCTTTAGTGAAACAAATACTTTGGTTTTTATTAAATCGCCAATGATAAAAGCAGATTCCATAGTGTTTACAAAAGTATTAAAAAATAAAATACAATGAAACCCAAGACAGCAGCTTGAGCAATCTTGCAGTAAGAGAGTAGTGAATACAATAGCAAGTTGTATCAATTGATGAAAGTTAAAATGCCCTGGCCAGAAAAAGAAAAGTTTGAGCAAACAAATGATTGCAACTTTGTTATTCCCATGGGAGATATCTGAAACTTCCAAGAGATCTTCAAGGGCAGCCCCAGCCATGGTGCATTTCCCTATATTTAGGCAAACGAGGCCCCCAAACCCATGATTCTAGCCAGATCTTGTATGTGGCATCAGCCTGACCCATACTGCTAGTGCTGAATTGTGTAGGATGTTGAAAAATGATGGACCCAATTTTAACCCAGTATATCTCATGGTGGGAACATGTTACAGTTACACCAAGTTGCAAATGGTTCTTACCGAGTTACCGTGTTTTAGTAGCCATTTGTTTGGGAAAACCAGAATCTCCATAATCTTTTGGAGAAAAATGGCACTCTCAATCATTTAAAAATCATACTTTACTTATTTATTTATTATTTATTTATTATTTGCACTTGTTAACCGCCACTCTCAGCCCGAGGGCGACTCGTGGCGGTGTACAGAACATAGAACATAAAGACAACAGTTTACAATAGATCGGGACCATAACACACATCTTACTAATACACAACTAATTAAACTAAAAATCCGCTTCGTCTTGTTTGGGGTCATAATCAATCTCGTAGTCATAATCCATTCCGGTGGTCATTCCAAAAACATAGCACTTAGTTGAAGGCCTTTTCGAAGAGCCAGGTTTTCAGGCCCCTGCGGAAGGCCATGAGGGAAGGCGCCTGTCTGATTTCAGCAGGAAGGGAGTTCCACAGCCGGGGGGCCACCACCGAGAAGGCCCGCTCTCTTGTCCCCGCCAGGCGTGCCTGTGAGGCAGGCGGGACCGAGAGAAGGGCCTCCCCGGATGATCTCAAGGTCCTCGTGGGCTCGTAGGCCGAGATGCGGTTCTCAAGGTATTTTGGGCCGGAACCGTTTAGGGCTTTGTAGGATAACACCAGCACCTTAAATTGGGCCCAGTAGCTGATCGGCAGCCAGTGGAGCTGGGACAGCAAGGGCGTAGTGCGCTCCCTGCGTCCCGCTCCGGTTAACAACATGGCTGCCGCGCGCTGGACTAGCTGGAGCTTCCGGGCCGTCTTCAAGGGCAGCCCCACGTAGAGAGCGTTGCAGTAGTCGAGGCGGGATGTGACCAAAGCGTGTACCACCGTGGCCAAGTCAGACTTCCCAAGATACGGGCGCAGCTGGCGCACGAGCCGAAGCTGTGCAAATGCTCCCCTGGTCACCGCTGAAACCTGGGGATCCAGGCTCAGCGATGAGTCCAGGGTCACACCCAAGCTGCGAACCTGCGCCTTACTTACTTAGATGATCCCTCCTTGGCCGAGTAGGATAGTCTTCCAGGATCAGAATTCTTGTGAGTCTGTAGGTGGCTGTGGAGCCCTATTCTTGATCTGCATCTTCTTCCGCAGTGAGGGCATTGGTTTTCAGGTGGAAGGTGGTCCCGGTTGGGTTAGCTTGACGCTCCTTCCTCTTGGCACGTTTTTCTCTTTCACCCTCCATTCGTGCCTCTTCAAATTCTGCAGTCCTGCTGGTCACAGCTGACCTCCAGCTGGAGCGCTCAAGAGCCACGGCTTCCCAGTTCTTAGTGTCTATGCCAGAGTTTTTTAGGTTGGCTTTGAGCCCATCGTTAAATCTTTTGAAGCTACAAGGCCATTAAAAGCTGATCAAGGTGGCCAATTGCAACATTCACACTTGCCTCAAGCAGACAAGAGTTCTTTTTCCCATCCTGGACACTCCACAGAGATATAAACCTCACTTGCCTAGTTTCCAACAGACCCCACAACCCCTGAGGATGTCTGCCATAGATGTGAGTGAAAGGTCAGGAGCCATACTGCTCAGAAAACTCACAGCAACTCAGGAATTCCTGTTTGCATTTGCAGATCTCAAGAGCTAGTAGCTTGGGGGAGGTGGTGGAGGGGGGGCGATTCTGTGTGGGATGTTTGTTGGTGGGGTTCAGAATGCTATTTGATTGTAGGTGAACTATAAATTCCAGCAACTACAACTCCCAAATGTCATGGTCTGTTTTTCCCAAACTCCACCGGTGTTCATATTTGGGCATATACTCAATCCGTGCCAATTCTGGTCCAGATCCAACATTGATTGAGCTCACAGTGCTCTCTGGATGTAGGTGAACTATAACTCCCAAACTCAAGGTCAATCCCCACCAACCCCTTCCAGTATATTCAGTTGGTTATGAGAGTTCTGGGTGCTAAGTTTGGTTCAATTCCATCATTAGTGGCAGGCCCATAGCCAGGATTTCGTTTTGGGGGGGCTAAAAAAAATTTCGGGGGGGGGGGTTTCGGGGGGCTGAGTCTGAGTGAAAGAGGGTCTAGCCTAGCAAACCTTTTGTATCATTACCCCAATACCCCCATGCATATGGGATATATTGAGTATGGTGATCAGATCATGATATGAATAAACATAACAGTTTAAATAATGCACCAGTAAGGCCTTTTCGCGAACCACCATGAGAATTTCGGGGGCTACATGCCTGATTAGTGGAGTTCAGAACACTCTTTGATTGTAGGTGAACTATAAATCTCATCAACTACAACTCCCAAATGTCAAGGTCTATTTCCCTCAAACTCCACCAGTGTTCATATTTGGGCAGATACTCAATCCATGCCAAGTCTGGCCCAGATCCATCATTGATTGAGTCCACAGTGCTCTCTGGATGTAGGTGAACTAGAACTCCAAAACTCAATGCCCACCAAACCCTTCCAGTATATTCTGTTGGTCATTAGAATTCTGTGTGCCAAGTTTGGTTCAATTCCATCATTGATGAAGTTCAGAATGCTCTTTGATTGGAGGTGAACTATAAATCCCATCGACTATAACTCCCAAATGGCAAAACCAATCCCCCACCTCACCGGTATTCAAAATTTGTTTGTATTGGGTATTTGGGTAAAATTTGGTCCAGCAAATGAAAATATATCATTACGATTCATAACAGTAGAAAAAAATACAGTTATGAAGTAGCAACTCAAATGATGTTATAGTTGGGAGTTGAGAAGGTTGAGAATCACTGCACTAGAGAGAAAAAATCCACTTCTAATCCGGTTTCTGCCTCCTGCAGAGTTCTGGGGTTTGTAGTTTAGTGAGGCTGTTAAAGGTACCTGAGTATATAATGCACTGTGGAGGAAGAAGACAAACACAGAGATGCTGGGCTTCTTCCTTCCCTCTGGGCTGGAGGAAGGACGAAGGCGGGCCCAGTGCTGAGGCCTTTGAGGCCACTCTCTGAGCTCCTCCTCCTCTTGCTGTTGCTCCTCCTCCTCCTCCCGCTGCTTCTTCGTTGCCAAGCGCCCAGGCTGAAGGCGGGCTGAAGGCGATTACACCGGGAAAAGGCCTTCGTTGCACGGCTGGGAAACCTTCTCGTGACTCCCCGCCTTTCCTTGCAAGCAAAAAGGTAAGTGCAACAAGAGCAACCCGGGGAAAAGCGCGCGCTCTTCGCGTTCGAAGCTCGTGCGCGCGGAAGGAGTTCCTCCCATTGGAGCTCCTTGCAATTATTGAATTGTGGGGAGGCCCCAATAGAGCAGGCCCAAGGCCCTGTAGAACCACAGCTCCCAGCACTGAACCCAGCTATATTCATTCTGTAGTCTAGCTCAGCCTTCCAAAGTCTCCCTGCTACAGCATATATTATTCTGCTGTACATGCAAAGACCTCTTTGTCTGCTATGCATTACAAACTGCTTGTGCCCCCCCCCCCTTTTTTAAAGTGGAAGAAACTACAGTGAGAAACTACCTACTTTATCCACCCTTTCTCCCCAATTTTCCATTATCGATATATTTATTTATGACATTTATATGCCGCCCTTCTTGCCCTGAAGGGGACTCAGAGCGGCTTACAAGATATATATACATACAATATATTATATTATTAGCATAGTACCATATCAGTATTATATATTACTATATTGTACTATACCATTTATATATATTACTATATTACTATTATTTACTATACTCTCAGCCTTATCAGTGATTCAAGGCGGTACGATATAATATAGTATATGTAATTATAGTGAATTTTCCTTCCAAGGGGTAGATTTCTCGCACTTTCTGTTGTCTCATTTCTGTTCTTAACTATGAGTCATTTGTGAAGTCAGATGTTTGTAACTTGGGGATTGCCAGTACTTTCCTCAATAGCTGATCCATGTGGTTCATCACAAATGTCACTGCCAATACATTAATTTTTTTTAAAAAAATAGAAACTTAGGAAATTAGTGGTAATTAATTATTGCAACTGAATTTGCCAAAGTTAGAACTGTATCTAGATTTGAACAGCACCAACACTCGACTTCTGTAGTGATTAAATCTGTCTGGATGGCCATCCATGGGTACTTTGAGTCTTTTTTTTTTTTTTTTAAATAATCTTTATTGAAATTTTCCATACATAGTATGTTTATAGGTAAAAAAAAGGAAAAGAAATAGAGAGAAAATAAAGAGAGGAAAGAGAAAAGAAGGAATAGAAAATTGATAGTAAAAAGAAAAGAGGGGTAGAGATGGGAGTAGAGGATAGATAGGAAAATAAGTTATAGAAGGAAAAAAAGATAGGATAAAATAGGAATATTTCGACCTCCTGGTGTCTTCCAAAAATCTTCTGTTCATTCGGTTTCATCTTGTCATAGAATATACAATCTAAGCAGAAAAAAAAAAGAAAAAAAAAGAAACAAGGAAAAAAGAAAAAGTTTCTTTATTCTTCTTCTCTTCTGAGATTTCTTTCCCCTCTTTTTTCTTTTTTTTGAGTTTCATCCTTAATTTCTTCTTTTCTCCTCTAAATCCTTGTCTCATTCATCTTTTTCCTTAGGTATTCGGTGACTTCTTTCCAATCTGTCTCTTTTCTTCCACTTTCCTTGTTTTTCAATAGTAGAAAAGTAAGTCTATCTAGGTTACTAATATCCAGCATTTTCGTTCTCCAGTCCTCTTCTTCTGGTGTTTCTATCTGCCTCCATTTTTTTGCATAGCACATCCTTGCCGCCGTTAATGCTAAGAATAGTATTTTGTCTTTATTGTTTTCTATATTGTTATCATACATTCCCAAGAGAAACAATTCTGGTTTCATTGGTAAATTTATTTTTAACATGTTTTGTAATTCTTTCTGTATCTTCTTCCAGTATTCTTTCGCTTTCTCACAGGTCCACCACATATGGTAGTAGGAGCCTTCTTTCTTCTTGCATTTCCAGCAGGTCGAGCTTGTGTTATTATATATTTTCCCTAATTTTTTTGGAGTTAAGTACCATCTTAATGACATCTTGATCCAATTTTCCCTAAGGTCTGTGGCATATGTGTATTTTAATCTTTTCCTCCAAATTTCTTCCCATTCTGATTGTCTAATATTTCTTCTTAGATTTTCATTCCATCTTTTCATGTAGTTTTTGTCTTTTTTGGATTCTAGTTGCCATTCTAAAAGCTGTTTGTATAGTTTAGTTATCGGTTTCCTTTCTGTTTCTAGTATTTTATCCCAAAAATCTTTACCCTTTGAGAACCCTACTTCTTTATCTAATTTATACTTCTCTTTGATTTGCCAGTATTGTAGCCATGATATTTTTTTATCTATAGTGATTAGTTCCTGTTGTTCCTTTAATATTACCTCTCCTTGATGGTTTTTCAAGATTTCTTTATATTTTGGCCAATCATTCCATCCCATACATCTCCTTTGAGTTGCCTCCAATGGTGAAACCCATAATGGTGTCTTTGTATGGAATTTCTTTTTATATTTTTCCCATACTTTCGAGATTGCGGATCTCACAAAGTGATTTCCAAAAAATTTTTCTTTTTCCCTTCCCTTGTACCAAATGTAAAGATGCCACCCTCCCCTTAGGTCTACTCCTTCTAATGTCAGTAATTTTTTCTTTTTTAGCATTGCCCAATCTCTGGCCCAGACCAGTGCGCTTGCTTCGTGATAAAGTTTCAGGTCTGGCGCTGCTAGTCCTCCCTTATCCTTTTGTTCTATTAAATTATTATAATGGATTCTTGGTTTTTTGTTGTTCCAGATAAATTTCTTTATATCTTTATTCCAATCTTTAAATAATTTCATATTTCTTATTATTGGCAAATTTTGAAAAATAAATATCATTTTCGGTAGTATTTTCATTTTAATTGTCGCTATCCTTCCTAATAGTGATAAATTTTTATTTTTCCAGTTTTCCATGGAAAACATGGGTACTTTGAGTCTTGTGTTGGCTTAAGGTGGTTGGACTAGGTGTTCTTTGGGGGTCTCTTCAAACCCTAGTAAAGTCTAGACTGCTTGAGAGACCAGTGGAGTCTCCTTCTCTGGACGTTTTTGAACTGAAGCTGGATGACTGTTTGGGGGGCGGCGGGCTTTAACTGTATTGACCAGGCATCCTCAAACTGTGGCCCTCCAGCTCTTTGGGCCTCCAACTACCAGAAGACCTAATGAGCTTGTTCAATTGTCAGGAATTCTGGGAGTTGAAGGCCAACGTTTGACGATGCCTGGTATTGACTGTATCTTTCTGTCTGAAGAGGGTTCAACTGGCAGCCTTCGTTTATTTGGGGGGGGGGGGCATACAACAAGCCTAGGGACTAAACCTGACACACAGTTGGGAAACTCTGCACTAGACAGGTTTCTTCCCACTCTTCCCTTCTTTCCACTACACATCTACAATGTATTTTCTAATCACAAATACAGCTTGAAACATAGTCACACTCCAAATAAAAGTTACATAGTCATTAGATTGGGATACACAGTTATTCTGCCCTTACATTTGATCTTCCTTGGCACCAAGGAACCTAACTGCAAAACTCCTGGGAGTCATAGGTGAGTGTGATGGTGCTCTACAGAAAGCGGGGCAGGAAGAGCAGCTCTTTTATTCTATCTCTCGAATTAGCTTCTCCCAGTTTCAAAAATATTGAGTAAAGATGACACAGACTGCCTCAAACACAGATAATGTAAAACAGAGCATTCATTTAGAGAACATATAATTCCAATGTGCACATTTCCTTGCTTTGAGCCATAAGGAGAGGTTGGTAAGAAATAAAGAAATATCATCATCATCATAGCATTCCCTTAGCATGTCTATAGGGTCTTGGGTAGATGGTTCTGCTTGGTGCCATGGCTCTACAGATAGGCAAGACATCCATTATTTTTTTGTATTCAATCCTTGGTCCAGGTTGGACTCAACAGTCACCTGTTTCCCTTCCTCAAGTCTTCCACAGAGAAACAGTGCAAAATTGTCTTCATTGTGTCACCTTGCCCCCAGACTAGAACTCAGATGCAATCCACTGTCTTGCAGTAAAGGTCTCCTATCTATAAGGTAAAGGTAAAGGTTTTCCCCGACATTAAGTCCAGTCATGTCCGACTTTGGGAGTTGGTGCTCATCTCTATTTCTAAGCCAAAGAGCCAGCGTTGGCCATAGCCACCTCCAAGGTGTCTATGGACAACTGTTACCTTCCTACCGGAGCAGTACCTATTGATCTACTCACATTTGTATGTTTTCGAACTGCTAGGTTGGCAGAAGCTGGGGCTAACAGCGGGAGCTCACACCGCTCCCTTGATCTGAACCTGCAATCTTTCAGTCAGCAAGTTCAGCAGCTCAGTGCTTTAACCCACTGTGCCACCAGGGGCTCCTTAAAGGTCTCCCTGAGCATACATTACCTATGTATGCTCAGAACACTGACAGGGAAGTAATAGTCATTTGGGTCATCTGGTATTCTTACTGTTAAGCACTTGGCAATTATTATGATCTATTTTCTTCCCAATCTGTCTTTTAGGTGCCAAAGACCATACAAGTACCATCTAACAATCCTGGCTAATACACCATGGAAACTACTCGTGTTCACACGCCTCGCAGTAAGTGTTGAGTCAATGTGTGCAGAGTGGTTTAGAGAAATGCCTGTCTCTCTGAGTAGCTGCTATCACTTCAAGAAGGGAATCAATACTACTTTATCACTGTAAACTAAAAAAATGTAATAATGTAAATTTTATAGCTAAAAATCAGGGAAATATATAAAGTTAGTATGCACATTATAATATGCAGCCATTTCCCAAGCATTTTCTTTGGAACCACAAAAGGCCAAATTACTCTTCAATAATAATAATAATACCTTTATTCTTATATCCCACCGCCATCTCCCCGAAGGGACTCAGGGCAGCTTACATATGGGGCAGAATGTCCACAAGACATAAAAACAAGCACAATTCATAAAACAAGAGACATTAAAATAGGAGCATCATAAAATACAACAACCCAGATAAAAACACACTAAACATAAAAGTAAAAAGAAAAACACGGATTGCATTGAAGCTTTATTAGACAAGATTTAACAAAAACTAATGACCAGGATTACTAAAATAGGCGTGACCAAGCTATAAAGGGGCTGGACAAGGAATAGTGCAAACAGCATACCATAGGGCTGGGGAAGTGGATGAAGGGCAAAACAGAGTGCTATCTGGTGGCCATTTATAGTTAGGGACTAGTCACTCTCAAATGCCACCTGGAACATCTAGGACAGTGTAGGGGCTTGCCTAATCTCCCTGAGGAGGGTGTTCCAAGGTCAAGTGCCTACCACTGAGAAGGCACTCTCTCGTCCCAGCTGTGTTTGTGAAGGCAGTGGAACTGAGAGGAGGGCCTTCCCGGAGGATCTTAGAGCCCATGCTGGTTCATAGGGGGAAATGCAATCATGAAGATAGGTGGGGCCCAAACCATTAGGGCTTTGTAGGTCATAACCTACGCCTTGAATTGGGACCGTAAACTTAGTGGCAGCCGGTAAAGTTGCTTTAATATGGGCATTGTACACTTCAAGAATAATTTCCTATAATCTACAATAGTTTCCATGCTATTTACCTCCAGAATTATGGGCAAAAGCATTCTAAACCACTATGTATTTATGTAACTTTTGTTTATGATGCCAGGTTGTTGCAGATACTATCTTTGTTTTGTGCTGTTGCATGGTGGTGGGGAATAGATTAAATCAGGGGTCTTCAAACTTTTTAAACAGAGGGCCTGATCACAATCCCTCGAACTGTTGGAGAACCGGATTATAATTTGAAAAAAACATGAATGAATTTCTATGCACACTGTGCATATCTTATTTGTAGTGCAAACAGCCACCTTAAAACAATAAAATAATTAAAATGGATAACAGTTTTAACAAATATAAACTTATTAGTGAGATTGGGTTGTTGTTGTTGTTGTTGTTGTTGTTGTTGTTGTTGTTGTGTGCTTTCAAGTCATTTCAGACTTAGGTTGACCCTGAGTGAAGGTCGGGTAAATGACCTTAGAGGGCCGTATCTGGCCCCCGGGCCTTAGTGTGGGGACCTCTGGATTAAATGATGCAGCTGGATTTCCATATAGCAGTTTTCTCAACATCAGACTAAACCAGGGTTGCAGCTACACTGCAGAATTAATGCAGTTTGCAACTACTTTAACTGGCATGGCTCAATGCTCTGGAATTATGAGAGTTGTATTCTGGTGAGGCACCAGCACTATTGGGCCAAGAAGTCTAGCGGCCTTGTAAAATTACAACTTTCATGATGGCACTACATTGAGACATGACAGTTATAACTTTATCAGATAGTATTAATTTTACAGTATAGATGCACTCTTAGTTCAGTACTTTGAATCAATTGGTGGCCATCCAGAGATCTCCGAAAATCTCAGAAACAGAGTATGCAGTACCAGTTGCCTTCCCTGTTGATCATAAGGTATTTATAAGAACCCCCAGTGGTGTAGTGGGTTAAATCCTTGTGCCAACAGGACCGAGGACTGACAGGTCAGAGGTGCGAATTTGGGGAGAGTGTGGATGAGCTCTCTCTGTCAGCTCCAGCTCTCCATGCGGGGACATGAGAGAAGCTTCTCACAAGGATGGTAAAACATCAAAACATATGAGCGTCCCCTGGGTAACGTCCTTCAGTTCTCGCACCAGATGTGACTTGCAGTTTCTCAAGTAACTCCTGACATAAAAAAAAGGAAATATGAGGACTACATTTAGCCAATATGCCTAATAGACCATAGTTTTATGAATGTTCTGTAATGTAGGTAACTCTTAATTGTATATTAACATTCTCATGGGGCTCTTTTATTTGAAGGAGGCCTCCCATACCCTGACTCTGAAATCAATGTTTTCTCACATGCTTTGTCATGGATGGCATGTGAGATCCAAAATTGTTGCTTCTTACATGGAAGTAGGATTTGCATGGATTGAAGGAAAGAGGACTCTTGATCTCTTTAAGCCTTTCTGAATTCTGTTCTCTGCTCTCTTATAAATGCCTTTAATTTGCTTCTCTGTTTTTCTGTAATGATAGAACTTAATTATCATATTTGTAAAGGCTAGGTATTGTCCCAAGACAGCTGTGTGGGTGGGGGAGAGGGAAATCCCAGCATGTCCAGACTTAACTTAATATCCCACAAAAGTCACTCAACTTACTATTTATTTTTTTAATACTTATCCCAGAATGACAGCCCGTATATAAAATTACATCCATGGAATGATTAACAATTGCAACAAGATACTTTCATTCTCCTCTGAGTCTTGTTCCATATTTTCCTTTTTTAAACATCCTTTGGCAAAAAAACACCCCTCCCATTTCCCTTTGTTTAATCTCTACACTCTCTTGGATTCAGAACTGTCCTTTTAACTCCAAGACATTGGCAGTATTTAAATACACTAATCAGGAAGACTAATAGGGAATAGAAAACAGCTGTGGATAATGAGGAAGTGGTGTTTTAGTTTTTGACAGCTATTCCCATGACAAATGCGGGAAGATGAAAACATTGTGAAGTTCATTCCAAGTCTATATGGTTGCTGTGAGAATGTTCACGTAGGTTCTGTCTTACAACAGTTTTATCAACTTTCTGGTTTTAGGGGTCCACACAATTCTGCATACAAAAACTAGTGACCTGATAGTCTGTCAGAAAGAAATCTTGTTCATTGTTCTTGATTTTATTTTCAAGCATTGATGTATTTGTGTAGGATTGTGTCCCTCTTCTCATGAGCTGGTCATTGACCATCATAATGTGAACTTGAACTGTTTTCAGGCAAGGAGACAGAATATCTGCATGTTCTTTCCTCTTAGCTTCAAGTGCTTCCTTTTGTAAGGAAAGTGCTCCTTGAATGCTGCTCTTTGTGTTTATTGCCATGCACAAAATGATCTTTCACAAAGGCACTGGGAAAAGTATCAAGAGATAGATCAGAAGGAACTAAATTTTTAGGATTTCGGAATGGCTGCATTGTGTGTGGGATTACAATTGGACTAATGCTGTTGGCCCAGTATTCCCATCCATCTCCAAATTTGGAAAGCAATACTTCTGACTTCCCTAGTTTTTCCCTCTTGGAAAATCATCCCAGTTCTTTCTGTATGCACTCCATGTTGTATCAACTTCTTGTTTAATATATTGTTGAAGGCTTTCATGGCCAGAATCACTGGGTTGTTGTAGGTTTTTTCGGGCTATATGGCCATGTTCTAGAGGCATTCTCTCCTGACATTTCGCCTGCATCTATGGCAAGCATCCTACTACCTCTGAGGATGCTTGCCGTAGATGCAGGCAAAACGTCAGGAGAGAATGCCTCTAGAACATGGCTATATAGCCCCAAAAAACCTACAACAACCCAACTTCTTGTTTTCTCTCCAGTCTTCCTGTAAGCATTATATTTTGTGGGACCAGACAATTCAATCACCCATTTTCATGTTTGTATCTATAGTAATGGTTCTCAACCTGTGGGTCCCCAGATGTTTTGGCCTTCAACTCCCAGAAATCCTAACAGCTGGTAAACTGGCTGGGATTTCTAGAAGTTGTAAGCCAAAACACCTGGGGACCTAGAGGTTGAGAGCCACTGGTTTATAGCCTTTCTGACAGGGCATTTGGGGTATTTTACAATTTACAATACAAACAGCCTCCCCATTTCAATTATCTGCTTTTCAATTATCTGTTCTTTTGGCAGCAACCCAAACTCCTTCTATCCTCCACTCCAGCCATCCCGTTCCACTCCAAACCTCACCCAGTCAGAAATGTCCTAATGGAAATGGGGGTTAATCATAGTTTTGAGCTTTGTGCAGATCTACTTCATTAGAAAGCTGTTCTCGCTTTATTCCACCCACCCATTTCCATTCATCACTCACTTCTCTTCTCCCATTCCATATTTTCTAATCACATGGATCAGTTTCTCATGCTTGTAGCTGCCTCATCACTACTCCACCATCTTTAAAACTCGTTCTGCATTTTGACAATTTCCAATTTTTGGCAATGCTCTGGTCCCTAACCCATCAAATAAGAGAATGCCTGTATTGAGAATGAGAACAAAAGAGAAGGAGGGAGATAAGTTGATAGCAAACCAGTGGTGATAACTTGATTATACTATGTAACATGATTTTTGTGCCTGGGACATTTCATATCTATCATAAGAAACACAGAATAGGTTTATTACACTGCAAAAACTTTGTTTTTGCGGGACATCCTGGGGCACCTTTTGCTATAAGTTTTTCAATGAATGTCTCGTAGAGTCCCAACCAATTCAACATAGTTTTTGACGGCCACAAAAATGAAATTTCTGGAGTATAACAATTTAACAACTACTTTCAAAGCACAATTAAACAAGAAACAATGCCTTTAAACCAGGAACAGAAAATGTTTCCAATTTTGTTGCATAGGGTTCAAAGTTGGTCATGTTGGGTATGTGTGCCAGGTTTGGTCCAGATCCATTGTTGGTTGGGTTCACAGTGCTCTCTGGATGTGGGTGAACTATAACTCCCAACCTCCAACATCAATCCCCTCCAAACCCCACCAGCACTTAAAAGTTAGTTATGTTGGGTTTGTGTGTTAGGTTTGGCTGAGATCCATTGTTAGTGGGAGTCATGGGGCTCTCTGGATGTGGGGTAAACTATAACTCTCAAAATCCAGAATCAATCCCCCTAAAAAAGCCCACCAGTATTTTTTATTGGACATGAGGATGTGTGTGCTAGATTTCATCCAGATCTGTCATTGGCAGGAGTCACAGGGATCTGTAAAAGTGGGAGCCATTTTGGAAATCGCATACAAAAATATCCCATAGTGAAAACAAAGAGCTAGAGATAGCTATCATTAATATGTCACAAAAGTGAGTGTGTAGATGCAAATCCTTTACCAGATGGACTGAGGTCTATGGATTTGATCTGATCCAGGAGGGTAATGTTCTTAAATGTTTCTACGTTGCCTTTTAAGTAGATCAGATAGTATTTGCTTTGTTGCAGTTTGATTTAGCAGTGGCAAACCTTATTTTAAATGCTTTCTTCATTGTGTTGTAATTATTTTGCTAACTTCAGTAGGATGTGGGATTGATTTTGTTACAAAATAACAACAGTAGTAATAACAATAGCAATATATTCTTTTTGTAGGTTTGCCTCCACCTCCCTCTGCCTTAGAATCAAGCTTTGTTGAGACTTCTGTGAGAGAACGCATGAGAGAGAAACTGAAAGCAGCACGGGTGAGAGTAAATACATGCAAACCTTCTAAAGTGAGCTCAAGTGGTAGAGAGCCTATTATTTTGGAAACTACACAGAATAAGGAGATGGTTTCTCCCTGTCTGATGACCTCCCTAGAATCATTTAGTTGGAAGAGACCTCATGGGCCATCCAGTCCAACCCCCCTGACAAGAAGCAGGAAAATCACATTCAAAGCACCCCTGACAGATGGTCATCCAGCCTCTGCTTAAAAGCCCCCAAAGAAGGAGCCTCCACCACACTCCAGGGCAGAGAGCTCCACCTCTGAACAGGTCTCATAGTCAGGAAGTTCCTCCTAATGTTCAGGTGGAATCTCCTGTCTTGTAGTTTGAAGCCATTGTTCCACATCCTAGTCTCCAGAGCAGCAGAAAACAAGCTTGCTCCCTCCTCCCTATGACTTCCCCTCACATATTTTTACATGGCCATCATGTCTCCCTCAGCCTTCTCATCTGAAGGCTAAACATGGCCAGCTCTTTAAGCCGCTCCTCATAGGGCTTGTTCTTCAGGCCCTTGATCATTTTGGTCACCCTCCTCTGGACACATTCCAGCTTGTCAACATCTCCCTTCAATTGTGGTGCCCAGAATTGAACACAGCATTCTAGATGTGGTCTGACCAAGGCCAGAATAGAGGGGTAGCATGACTTCCCTGGATCTAGACACTATACTCTTATTTATGCAAGCCAACATCCCATTGGCTTTTCTTGCAACAGCATGACATTGTTGGCTCATGTTTAACTTGTTGTCCAAGAGGACGCCAAGATCTTTTTCACACATACTGCTCTTGAGCCAGGTGTCCCCCGTTCTGTATCTTTGCATTTCCCTAAGTACACATAGTTGTATAAAAATATGAATGGTTGTAAATTAAAAGAAATACATGTTTAAAACTTACAAGGACCTGCTTGCTTCTAGAATTGAAAGCTAATCACGATTTTTTACCAGGGTCAGGCCCCTGCAAGTTAGATGCTAAATATAAAATCTACATTCACATTGTAGTTATGGACATTGTAGTTATGGACATTGGGAAATTGTGTCTGTATGCTCCAGGTCACAGGTTGACTTGGAATAAACAGCTGTGGTAGGATCCTAAAGGGTCTCTCCAGTTGTCTGTCTTCAAGTCATGCCACAATCTCCTATGCTACACAAAATCTTCATCCAGAATGCTGCATGGCAAAAAAGGTCAACTTGGCAGTTTTTCCTGTCATCATTGTTACAGTCACAACTGGCATCTCAGCCAAAATGGACTGAAGTTGAAAGTAATCTCCTTAGGGTAATAAATGATGAACTTATTGAGGTAAAACCATGATTCCTTTTCAGGAAGACTGGATAGCACAGCTGTCTGGACACAGTGCTCACTAAATTTGAGTATAAACAGAGTAACTTTAGTATAAACAAAAGGAAGCCCAGTGTATTGGACTAAAAAGTGAGAATCCATTCCACTTTGTGTGCATCCGCCTTCAGTCACCTGTCAATTTATGGCAATCCTGTGCATTTTGTACATTTTTCTTAGGAATACTCAGGTTTGTCATTGCTTTCCTCTGAAATGTAAGCTACAGCACCTTTTATTCTTTGCAACCCAGCATTTAATACTAACACTGCATGGCTTCCAGGATCACATGGGATCTGATGCCTTCAGAGTGTTAGGCTCTTTAGTGTGTCCTTAATCAGGTTTGATGGCAAATTGCCAGATTAAGGCTTTTAATTTCAGGCTCATTGGAGATGCAAAATCTTGTGATTTACAGCCCTGAAATATAGGGTCTAGTTAATGTAATATTTAATAGTTAAAGAAGTAATTTAAGTCAAGTTTCCATTGACCAGTGGAAAAGGTGGTTTGGTCATAACAGTGCAATGGCTTTTTTGTGATGCAGTGAAGGGAGGAGACTCATCAAAAACCATCTTTGTTTCTTACCCACCTTAAGCCATGAGGAGAGGTGGGTAAGAAATAAATAATAATAATAATAATAATAATAATAATAGTTATTATTATTTGATACACAACAAGATTAGTACACAGCAAACAAGATCACTATGCTGGCTTTTGTATTCGATCACACATCAGACACTTCCCAAGTGTCTAGGACTATATGATGTATTGGCAAATAACACCTGCAGATCTGTGTGTCACATTGCCAGGGCTCTACCTTGTTTAGGTAGAGCTGAATCAAACTCCCAGTTTTATCAAATAGTTTAATTAAAACAGCACTTACTTGCTGGCTGTTTTAATAGACCAAAACATAAAGATAGCACCCAGCCACAGAATAAACAAAAACTGATAGCAAAAACAACTCCGTAGTCAAAATGGTCCAGTCCAGTGGTCAAATGCCGAGAGTTCAATAAACAAAGTCCAGGGATCAAGAGTCTATACCGTAGTCAAAAGCCAGTCCAAAGGTTCAAGGTTCCAGGATTCCAAGATTACAGGAGACAGGTCAGGATACCGAAAAATCCAACAGACCTGGGGGGAAAACCAGCAGCATCCACCACCAAAATACAACAGATATTTTTCTCCCAAAGATCAGTCTCAAGGTTAGCTCCTTAAATCCAGTAACACCCAGCTTTAACCCATCTCCTGCACACCTCCATCCCTAATTGCTTTCACCCATGAACTCCCACTTACAGATTACCAAACCCTCTAGAACTAATACTCACATTAACCCTTCTATCACCAACCACCATCAACTGCAGAACATATGACACTGTGTAGGGTGGCCTTTTGCAGTTGACAGATAGTAATTTTGTCAGTGTCAATTGTTTTACGTGCAGGCCAAGGTCTTTAGGCACTGCACCTAATGTGCTGATCACCACTGGGATCACCTTGACTGGCTTGTGCCAGAGTCTTTGCAGTGTGATCTTTAAATCCTTGTATCGTGTAAGCTTTTGCAGTTTCTTCTAGTTAATTCTGCTGTTGCCTGGGATTGCAACATCGACGATTCATACTTTGTCCCCCCCCCCCCTCATTCATGAGGTCAGGAGTATTATGCTCCAAAACTCTTTATCAGACTGCATTCAGAAGTCCCAGAGTAGTTTGACGTGTTCATTTTCTGTAACATTTTCAAGCTTGTGATCCCACCAGTGTTTTGTCACAGGCAGATGGTATTTGTGGCACAAGTTCCAATGGATCATCATCATTATCATCATGGGATAAAGCTGTTCTTCATGCTCTCAAGGGGCATAGGAATGGAAGAACAGCTTTATCTCCCAATTTAAACTTGGTTTGCTGCTGCTCTCTGTGTTTGCTGTTCCTATGACCTGCTTGAAAAAGTAATGTTTGCTGTCATGGCAGCATCAGGATTCCAACCTAAATTTTTACTGCTAATTATTCTGTTGCAGGCATTTAAAATTTGAAATCTATATCTAGTTAGAAATTGGAGGTGCAATTTATAGTCTCTGCTCATAGCACTTCCCAAAGTGGGTTGTTTATGCAAGCCATTGAACTAGTTTTTATACATGGTATTTGTGGGGTGCTGGCAAATTGTGACGTTGAAAGAATAAAAATGATTTCCCCCTTTCAGTCAAAAACAGAAAATGCTCTACAGGAGGAAGCCTCAGGCCCTCGTCCACGATCCCTGAAAAAGCTCGGAGCGAGGAAGGCACAGATTAGACTGGATAATGAGGTGATTATAACATGTGAATTCCTGCATTGTTCTCCCCTTGCTATATCAGAATGTTTCACAAGATGGAGGTGGATAGTTGCATGATATTTGCAAGGCTAATGTATTTATAACATTATTAATATAGTTAATTTTTAAAAGCAGTTTGCTAGATGAATAGACACAGTGGGAATATATGTATTCACATTTTTCCAACAGTAAATATAGGATACTTTGTTTTATTTATGACAATTCTAGCTATGGAATCCAGTACTATTCAAGAGATTCATTAACAATTATTAATGACTGTTCAGTTTCAATTGCACTGGCGAATGAATGAGTGCTTATCTCTCTTGGGGGTTCAAACATCCCTCTTGTTGCACATCAGTCTCCATTGCCCTTGACAGAGCATGTCTTTCCCAATTTTCTGCCAAACACGCTGCTTGTTTGAATGAAAATATAATTGGAGTGCCCCAAGGCTCCCAAAGTAAAATATATTTGTGCCACATAGCCTGTATTTTAAGTCAGACTGTCCCAGACATAACATAAGACATTGGAGGGAATTCAAATCTGTTTTCCCACGATGCAGTAACAAACAGCCAGAAATTTTATATAGGCTGATGTTTGGATAATCCTACCAAAACTGAAAGAAATAATTATTTAGTTTTCCAGATGATGCTGGACTGGGCTGCCAGGACATGGATTGAACATCTGGGGATCTCCATGCCTGGTTCCTTCTAAAAGATCTTTAATTGGACAGTTTAAATCCTCATCAAGACAAATAGGACATGTTTGTCTCCCAGGATCATTTCAGTTGCAGAATTCATGCAGAACTCAACCTAAAAAATGATTATTTGTCCACATTGTCGTCTGACATTCAAGCACCTGTCATGTATGTTCTGTAATAGGCAGATATCTGGAGCAAAATAATCTGTTTTATTTGTATTGTTTCATTTTTGTTATGTTAGTCACAAAGGGCTGACAAAATTTTATGCAAGAATTTTACATCACAGGAACATTTGATTTATGACTCTTGAGAGTTTGAGTGTTGTAGAATATACTTGATTTAGTATCCACAAACAGTTCTATGGACTTCAGATATAATACAATGCACATTATATATACTATATATACATTATATATATTATATTGCAATTCTCATTGGAGTCAAAATCTGCCTTGTGACCAATTAGGGAAATCCATTATGTCATTAAGGCCAGTAGAGATCTCTCTGCTATGGCTCTATCTTATGTAATCCTGAGATTTGTGAATTTTTGAGGTACTTGGAATCCACCTGTTAGAGAACTTTAGCTCACAACTTTGAAGTGCAACACTAGAGTTCCCTGGGAGGAAAATCTAATAACGAATGAAAACTATAAACCCCGGATTTCCCTCAGAGTCATGACAGTTGAAATGGTATCAAACAACAAGATCTGTGTAGTGTAATAATGTATTTGGACAGGGGCTTCGTCAATAGGAAATAGACTAAGGGCAGTTTCCACAGAAAAACAAAAATGACAAACATGCAATGCCTAAAACAGACAAACAGCATTCAAGACATAAACATGAAATAAATGAAATCAGTCTAACTTATAACTTACAGAACTTAACTGAAATTGACCAAATATTAAACTAAATGAACATAATATAAGACAAGGAGTCATATATTTACCATTGCAAACAAAATTATCCAAAACTCTGAATAGTCACCTCACACATAACAAAAAACAGAAGCACTAAAGTAAAATTGATCTACCTGCCAATTTAAGTGGATGAGAATTTATTTCAGCAAGTGTTATTGAGTTGCTTGATTTCATTATGTGTTGGTATTGACGTAGTCAAAATGGTTTCTATGACTAGATCTCACTTGTAATAAATTTAATCATAAAGACTGGTGATAAGAATCAACAGATTTTTGCCAGAGTTGGTATCCTAATGTTTTTGCCATAAACTATCTCTCCAGTTCAGGTCAAATGCTGACTTAAAATCTATTGAAACTGTCCAAAGGAGAAGAGTATTCTTCTATCAGTTGATACATTCATGATGCCATGATATAAAACTTGCTCATCCCCCCAAGTTTTTTGGGTAAAAAACTTGATATAAAAACTTGATATAAAACTTGCTCATCCCCCCAGGTTGAGAACCAGTGGTTCTCAACCTGTGAGTCTTCAGGTGTTTTGGCCTATGACTCCCAGAAATCCCAGCCAATTTACCAGCTGTTGGGATTTCTAGGAGTTGAAGGCCAAAACATCTGGGGACCCACAGGTTGAGAACCTGATTTAGAAGATGACTAGCATACAATTTACTCTGTCTGTACAACTTAATAGCATACAATGTAAATGACTAATTGATACATAATTGGTAGGATCCAATCTTTCACTTTATTTATAAATTGCAGTAATTACTTCAAGTCCACATTTGGATGGAATGTATGTAGTACATTCAATGCACATAAAATCTTTAAGGACCTTGGTCACTGGTCTAAATTCAACTTAAGCAATTTGAGTCAGAAATTAAAATGCATGAGCATCAGTGAAAGTGAGCAGAATTTTAGAAACAGAGCATTTATAAAATTAGATAAAAGCCAACATTTACACCATTACCACCATTTCTTGTAAAGTCTATGTTAATATCAGAAGGTGAAACAAATTATTGATGTAGTTTGTGTGTTTGAATGTGTTAGCAGATTGGTGAAGGTGAATCAAGTGTTATGCAAGAGAATGAAAGCAAAGTATCTGCAAGAGTGAAGTTTCATGATTCTGTCAGAAAAGTCAAACAACGGCTACAGGTGAGGAAAATAGGTCTGTTTCCCCTTTCTCCATGCCATCCTTCATTTTCTACATGCCTATGCTATCTTCTCTTATTTCACTTCCCCATTGTAAACTAAACAGCTATAAACTTTGTAGCCCAAAGGCTTCTTTCCTGGTTAATAACTACTCAGATCCCTTCAGTATATAGGGGAAGCTTTGGGCTGAAATGGTACATGTAAATGGTAATATTATAACTGCATATGTTAAATGTCAGGCAGCCTTTTCACACCATGGTTCTCTGGCACGAGGAGATATTATATTGTTCAGTGCTCTGCTCACCAGCAACACAGAACTCCTTTCTTTGGTAGGGCTGGTTTTCATTAAGGTCAGTTTGTGAGTATGGTTGTGGCAACGATGCCACCGTTGTAAATGTAAATGTAAAATAAAGTTGTAAATCTAGTTTATGACATCACGTAACAGCATGTAACAGGATTCTGACTAGGATGTGTGTTTTTTTCCCTTTCAGCCTGATTTTATCGCCATGCACATGTTTACACTGAATTGTCTTTAGAGTTATAATGCCCATCCTCTCAGTTTAGAGTGAGGCTTTTGAAGTGTTAACTATCTGTTTTTATTCTAACCATTCAACTGTTTATCCCTACTTCCAGGTCATTCATGAGCAAGTTGAAAAGCATTGGTCCCAACAGTGATTCCTAGTGGTCTGTGTTTACATTTATCCATTGTAAGACTAACCATTTTTCCTTCCATAATCTCTGCTTCTTTAACCATTTACCTGACAATAACACAATTTCTTTTTGATTCCATAACTCTTAGGTTTGCTCAGGAGTCTTTAGACAGTGGGAAAGTGGATCCAGGATTTATTCTGAATTTTGCAAGGAGCTATCCAATGTAGTGAACCATGTCCATAAAATAGATTCGGCACCTTGGATAGTTCCATTAAAGTAAAACTTCTTTTGCTATGAAACTATAACATTTCAACTGGATCATTCTTGTTCATGTGTTTATTGACACTCTAAAAGAACTCAGACCCCTTTCACCAGCAATAATAATAATAATAATAATAATAATAATTATTATTATTATTATTATTATTATTGCTGGTGAAAAGGGTCTGAGTTCTTTTAGAGTGTCAATAAACACATGAATAAGAATGATTATAGTGATGATGATGATGATGATGATGATGATTTTATTTGTGGTATTTGTATACCACCCTTCTCAACCCCGAAGGGGACTCCCTTACCCTTTCATATGTCTTAACATTTTTATAATCCTGCTTTCCATTACTTTGCCCAACAGATATCACATTTTTCTGATCTATGAGTTCTGAGATCAACTTCTGTCTTTTATTTTTAAATGTTATTAGGCAGTTTGTTCTCATGACTTTTGGTGCAGGTGTTAGTCTTGAGTACAAATGTCATATTTTGTTAGGAAGATCAGAAATTTGAATTTGAATTTTTGAAGAACTTTCAAGAGAACACTATCTGGCCTATGACATTGTTTTGTTTTGTTTTCACTACCCATTTCCTAGGGTTTCATCACTTTTGGATTTCAGGGCCATGATTTCTATGTATTGGGGCAGGTGGAATCTAAACACATGGGTTTGCTGCCTTCAGGTGCAATTTATCTTTCAAACATGTACAGCTACATAGCAAAAATACAGAACTAGTGGAAGCCTGAGTCTTCTACAGCTCTTCTGTGGACAGAGAAATATAATATTGGACAAATATGCCATTCTATAACAGAAAGTGGTCTGCTGTGCACTTGGCTGGTACTCCTTGAGCAGAGGATATTATTATTATTATTATTATTATTATTATTATTATTTGAATGAGATGCAAAATGAATGATAAAGAGACCTTGGTAGGCCTTGTATGGCAAAACATAATGGACCTGAAGCAGGCCTAAAGTAAATTGGTCATCTCTTTTGGTATTGATTTACAATTCAATGTGGTGTATTTGCTTATGACTCAATTCAAAATTTCAACTCAATATAATGTTTTTGCTCTTTTTCAAATTACAGGGGGAAATGTAGTGTTCAAACCAATCCTGTTTATTCCCTCAGTGTGCATAATTCTGGGTGCAATTTTTTTTTCAGAATGACTACATTTTCAATTTCTTTTCAAAATGGCTAGGTCTGGATGAGGCTTCTCAGACGTTTTTGCTGTTTTTCCAGGGTTGTTTTTTGTCATTATGGAGGATGAATGAGAACAGTTTTTAACTGCTGAGTTGAATATCTGCTTAGTTTTCCCAAATAATAATTCTGTGAATTCTACCTTTTATTTCTATTAAAAATTATGTCATGAATATCATTTTAATGAAAACTACATTTTCCACTAGGTTCAGACTGGTTTCCCTTCTTCTGAAGAAGCTTATAATTTTTTTACTTGTGATTTTGGTCCTGACCCAGAGGATGGAGGAGACAAAACAGATAACAAGAAAAAGGCTACATTGACTATGGGTGAAAAAGAGGGGGAAATTCAGGGATCTGTACTCAGCAGTCAAGAAGAACAAGGAGAGAGTGAAATGGTACTGTTGAACTATACATGCCTATTTTATTAGTGTTTATTGTTGTTAGTATATAGTAAACATAATTTGGAAGCATGATATCAATGCCTGGGAAGCAACAGGAACATTTCCACGTGTTTTTGCACATTGGACATTATAACCCTATCAGGAAATACAGTTAACAACAATGTTTGGGCAGAGTGAACATGCTACTCTTTCCGTACTCACTATAGCTTTTTCCATAGGGCGATTGGTGATTTGAAAAAGAGTGATCATGCTATGTGCAGCAGATCTCTCTGATGGGACCCAAAACGCTCAAATGGAGAGGTTATAAATGTGCACATCATGTCAGTTTTCCTTTTCAAATAATTTCTTCTCCAGTGAAGAAAATGGTAGAGGCGGTGGGTGTTTCCTCTGTTTGACAAGTTTATTTTATCCTCAAGTTGTGTGTTCAGAGAGTTTATATCTCGCTGACACCTGAACACCGAGGGACTTTCTAGACAGGCCTTTTATTCCAGAATTTGATCCCAGGTTTTCTATTTATCCCAGATTTTCTGGCAGTGCGAACTCATATAATCCAGTTTAACAGTGTCTTTTGACTAGACAAAACTTTGAGTTGGGTGTAAGGCTATGGCAACTTATCAAGGCTATTGTCCTTGAGGTTCAGGCTGTCATTTATAAATACTGGAATGAGGTCCCTAGTCTCTTCAATCTAGTTCCTTCTTCATTTGTAAACATTGTAGCAAATGGAAAGTGTATAGCATACATTGGCCAATAGGCTCACTAGTCTAAGGCCCCTTCCACACAGCTGAATAAAATGCCACATTATCTGCTTTGAACTGGAATATATGGCAGTGTGGACTCAGATAACCCAGTTCAAAGCAGATATTGTGGGATCTTCTACCTTGATATTCTGGGTTATATGGTTGTGTGGAAGGGCCCTGAGATAGCATTTTGAGTATAGACATGAAAAGTGGAAAGGTGCAAAGATAGCCTTTGTGAACAAAGTGCTTAAGATTGAATTTTGTTTTGTTTTAATAATTTTGTGCTTTTTATACTGTTTTGTCTGATTTCGGTTATAATTTTGTAGATATCTTTCATGTAAACATCTCTTATTTTTATTCTTCTCTGCGCTTCTTAGTCCATATTATTAGTAGAAATTAAAAGATTTTGAATAGTGTCTGAAACATGTTGACACTTGTAAACTGTATTCCTTTTACCTTAAAAAAATGTGTGTAAGATACAGGATGAAGAGGAACATCTTGTTGGTGATAAAGATGACGATGACCTATCTCTTTTAGAACAGACAGTTCTTGATTTCCTAGTATTTAGACCTGCAGAATATGAAAGCTATTCTGCACGAGTGCAGAAAGAGAGAGAAATATTCTTCATTCCCAGTATGCTCAAAGGTATGCATATTATTGTGTGGTTTGTGAGATATACATAATTAACAACAATAATGTTTCTTATGGAACTAAAGTACACATTGTTTCTGAAATTACTTCAATATAAGGAGATTTAAATTGGTATAAGATAAAATAATTCTGAGATTATTCCAGCCATGAATAATTTGTCTAGGGTCCCTTCTACAATGCCATGTAATCCAGATTATCAAAAGAGATAATCTGCATTATGCTTTGAACTGGATAGTGTGAGTCTACACTGCCATATAATCCAATTCAAAGCAGATCATTTGGATTTTATATGACAATGTAGAAGGGGCCTAAACCATTGCCAGAAATCTGTGGGCTCATTTGCGCTACAGAATGCCAGTTTAACTACCATGGAATCATGAGATTAGTAGTTTAGGAAAAGCCCTTTAGAATTCTCTCTCAGAGCACTTTATAATGGCTCCCCAAACTACAAACTTCTGGATGCCATAGGATGTAGCTGTGATAGTCAAAGTGGAATAATAGTCCATCCCAATATCTCAGTTGTTACATCAAGAATTTGTCTGTATTGTCACTAAGGGCCCTTTCAGACAGGCCCTATATTCCAGGATCCAATCCCAGGTTTTCTGCTTTAAATTGGATTATATGAGTCTGCACTGCCAGATAATCTGGGATAAACAGAAAACCCGGTATCAGATCCTGGGATATAAAGGCCTTTCTGGAAAGACTCTAAGCTTTCAAAACTAAGATTACATTATACTTACAGGCTAAAATGATGTTAGTCTCTATATTGTTCAAAGACTAGGATTTTCAAAACAATACTGCACCACAAACTGCTGTCAACATTTAAATAATGTAATATGCTCCTAAACTTTCTTCATCATGGGGTTGCTTAGAATTGGAAAGGTCAGGTGCAGAAATTACTGGTAATACAAAAGTGCCATCATTGACTTTAAAGCTGATAGTGATTCTGTTGCTAGTTTGGTCAACTGAACAGGGCTTTAAGGTATATTTTATCTATGCAGTGATTGTCTTCCATTTTTTAGTCATATGTACTTTGATGACTTACTCATATCCTTTGATGACAAAGGATATGTACTCGTATCCATTGATGACGGCATACCTCTTGCCAACCCTTCTCCAAATTGTTGCTACTATATTTGCTAGGCCTGGGTAACAACGGAAAAATTTGTTTCTAAAATCGATTCGTTTTTTGGGGGTTTTTGCATTTCGTTATTTAAAATAATTACAAAATTTTCCTTTTAAAAAGTTCGATATTTACGAAATTTCGTAAATGTGAAAAAAATTACAAAACATTAACGAATCGATTTCCGAAACAATAATGAATCAATTCGTTAATGGCGGACGCGACCGCGAAATACGCTAAGAAACCTCCAAAAACTTCTGAAGCTTCCCTCTCCCTCTGTTGTTGACTGTTGGTGTGATATTATAATTTTTTTTCACTAATTAAACAAAAAACTTGCCCCAGACATGCGGAAATAACGAAACGACCTCAGAACAATAACGAAACGAATACAATAACGAAATACGAAGCATTTACAAAACGTGTTTAAAAATTCGTTTTTTTAAAAAAATTGCTCCAGAATGGTTTGTTATCGTTTTGTAATTGAAAAATAATAACGAATTATTAACAAATTACGAATTAACGAAATGAAACCGCCCAGCCCTAATATTTGCATCAACCTCTCTTCCAAAGAGACTGTGTAATACTATATTTTCCATTCATTGGGATACAGTTTTCTGTACGCCTTGGACAAGATATTGTATCATTTGAAAGTGATATATACAGAGTTCACAGAAATGAGTTACGAATAAATAGTTGCTATTGTGTATAAAGGATGGAAAAAAGTCTTTGTTTGACAGTCTTGATAAAGGCTGGCTTTTTATTTTCTTTAAGGCATGCTGTTACTTCATTTTAAGCATATGCCTTTGTCAGTTTTACAGGATGTTTTGACAAATAAATTATGTGTATTTTAAAATAAAACTGACTGAAATATGAATGTGTGTGTGTGTATATATATATATATATATACATGTGCGCAGAAATGAGTTTTAATCAAAGAAAAGTTATGGGCAAATGAGAATATTAAATAAATACAGAGATTGAAAATTGAGACAATTTAAGTACAGGAAGAAAACGCAGACTTGCAATCTGATACAAAAGAAAGATGGGAAGAAAGTGCAATTATTAAAAAGTCAGTGAAATTGAAAATAATTAATATTCTTGTCTTCTCTGGGTGTGTGTAACATATGACTCTTGCTTTTAGTTCCTACCTCTTTGAAGGTACCTGAAAATATGCAGCCAAGGTATGTTGAAGATGAAGGTATATATGCAGGAAGACGTCCTATTGTATCATTCTCGAACCAAAACATTATTGAGAATAGGATACTGAAGCAGGAGCAGGTAAATTGTCTGAAATATTGCTGCTTTTCCTTCTTTCTTGTAAACCAGGAATAACAATGCTTCAGTTAAAGGCACTTAGTGAGAAAATCTGAAATGGGCCAGTTATACAATATCACACAATACCTTTATAACATGGAAGGATTCCAGGTGGTGGAATATTATTGAAGGACTATAATAAAGTAGAATAGAAAGATGTATCTATTTTGCATTTTATTTTTTTATTTTTTTATTTAGAGTTCTTATATTCCGCCCTTCTCACCCCGCAGGGGACTCGGGGCGGATTACAGTAAACACATATATGGCAAACATTCAATGCCAGTTTGACAAATAACATTTAACAGACAAATACACCGAGGCTATTTAACTTTTTTTCTGGCCGCCAGGGGAGCTGCTGCTTTTCATCGTCCATCAACGACACCGATGAAGTTCTTCCGCATTCCACATTCCCCGGAGTCTTTTTTTTTTCTTTATGGCCTCATAAATTAGTTAAATTTAGCCTCCCACACAAGGTGGTACCTTATTTTCCTACTTGACAGATGCAACTGTCTTTCGGGTTGCAAAGGTCGACAATGGGCTACACAATGGCTGGACACCCACTCCAGCCCGGGCTGGCTTCGAACTCATGACCTTTTGGTCAGAGTGATCTTAATGCAGCTGACACTCAGCCAGCTGCGCCACAATCCCGGTGCCACAATTTTGGTTTTGTGTGTGGGTGGGTGTGTCTATGTCAGGAGCAACCTGAGAAACTGCAAGTCGCTTCTGGTGTGAGAAAATTGGCCATTTGCAAGGACATTGCCCAGGGGACACCCGGATGTTTTATCATCCTGTGGGAGGCTTGTCTCATGTCCCCGCATGAGAAGCTGGAGCTGACAGAGAGGAGCTCACCCCACTCACCAGTTCCGAACTGCCCAACTTTCAGTCAGCAGTCCTCTCATTGGCCAGTGGAGGCTCCTGCTTTTTGGTAATTTGTTGGGGAGTAGGAAGATATAAATAAATATTCCTATGATCCTGAGACACAGCATTTTATTTATGTATTTATTGAATTTGTATTCTGCATGCCTCTCAAGATAGTTGGTATTCAGAGTGACTGGTTTTATCAATAAATTCCAGTTATAATTAGAGCTGATATAAAAGTTTAATATCAGCTTGATTAAAGTTTGTGGTAAGGTAGTTGTGGCGATGTAAGTAGGAATGGATAGACATTTCAGCTATTTTTTTCAAGACATGTGCATATTCATATTTGTATTTGATGTAGAGAAAGCATCTGGCTATAGCTCCAGTAGATAAAACTTTGGACTAAGTATGCATGACTCTTGTCAATATTCACTTTATATTACACCTACTAAGTATAGTGAATCTTGTCCATGGTATTGTTGTGTCGTTATGGTGTATTGAAACTCTTTCCTTTCCAACTATTCCTCATGCTTAACTAGTATGTTATGGTGAAAGCGCTTGTGTGAAATTGGTTAAAATCATTTTCTGAAATGGTACTTGTGAGTTGATTCTAGATTTGACCCATGGGAGTCAAAAGGGGAAGGCGACAAGGTAAAAGGGGATGAAAGGAAAGCCTATATAGAAATGGATGCAAACTTACCAATCAAAACAAAAAGAATTTGAAATTTGCAGTACTTGGAAGCATTTTGGTCAAACCTTTAGATCAGGGGTCCTCAAACTAAGGCCCTGGGGCCGGATACGGCCCTCTAAGGTCATTTACCTGGCCCTCGCACAGGGTCAACCTAAATCTGAAACTACTTGAAAGCACACAACAACAACAATCCTATTTCATCAGCCAAAAGCAGGCCCACACTTCCCATTGAAATACTAATAAGTTTATATTGGTTAAACTTGTTCTTCATTTAAATTATTGCATTGTTTTTAAGGTTTTTTGCACTATGAATAAAATATGTGCAGTGTGCATAGGAATTCTTTCATGAAAAAAAAACATATAATCTGGCCCTCCAACAGTTTGAGGGACTGTGACCTGGCCCTCTCTTTAAAAAGTTTGAGGACTTCTTCTTTAGATCAATATATTACATTGGTTTTGTATCTTGTAAGTTTGTTCCTGCGGAGACAGCATCAATTGATATAAGGAAGGATCTATCTACTCTTCAAAAGAGCTGCTATGATATCCAGAATTGCCTTTGAGGACTATTTCATTGGAATTCCTTAGAAAGACTCCAGATATTTATTTGGGGCTTTAAAATGCTCACATAAGAACCTTTCTAGTTATGAATCCTTCCAATAGCGTTGTACAATCATATGCAGGTATGGTAGGGCAAGTAAATGAATACCACATATATAATTGAGCTGAAGCTATTGACGTAGCGTGATACTTAGAATGCTGAAGTATAATTGGGAACAATTGAGTTCAAATTTCAGCCTAGCCATGTAACTTACTGAGTGACTTTATACTGACTGTCTCTAAGTCTAGCCTACATCACAGGATTGTTGTTATAAGCATATGAATCATAGAAACATAGCTCTTGTAGGGTTTAGGCTTTTCTGTTGGTGTATAGTCCTTTAAAATGTTGGGGCTTTGTTTTCTGAAGTATATCATAGTTCTACAAAATATTTCTTGTAGTTTACTTTTTGTTTGTTTGTTTTCCAGGGGAAAAAGTGGTTTGGAGATGATGGGCAAATTTTGGCTTTGCCCAATCCAATTAAGCAGTCTCTAACTAGACCACCAATATTTCCATCTGAAGAAGGGAAAGAATCCGAGCTAGTAACATTTTATAAAAAGGTGAGTTCGTTTAATCATCTTTTTATATCTTTCAGCATCATTTGCTGTGTTATGAAGAACCTTGAATATAAGCTGTTTTTTTCTGCCTGAAAACGAATCAATGGTTCCTGGACTTTTTCACCAAGGGGTCGAGAAGATTCAAAGATATTTATTAAAATATTCCCCTTTTCTTCTCAACTTAAGAGTGTTTTGCCTTCATATTACAGGAAGAGATGCTTACTTAGCTAGTTAGGTTCTCAAACCTTTCAGCAACATGCTTGACTTTGGACTATTCATAGTATCTGTATTATTGGATTTATAAGAAGGTATCTTGAGTTTGCGTGGAGGTTCTTTACATCTGCAGTGCACATGAAGATGGTTTCATATCCTGCTTCATTTGTCTTCCAGTCATGTTTGTCTGAAGTTTGTTTGTTTTTTAACAAGTAAATTGTATATCCAACAAAAATATTGTGTCACATTCTGTATTTAGTTGTGTTGAGAAGGCTTTGTAAATTGATTAATTGAAAAATGAGTCCTGTGTTTTCTTTAACGGACTCCAAGCACTTCTCCTTCACTTCCTTTTGCACTCTGGCTTTAATGTTGGCAGCTCTGGTGGATTTAATCTACTGTAGTACCCCCAAAACTAGCTTGCAGATAATATGGAGAGCTGTAAGTGAGAGAGGAGAACAAGAAACTTCCACTGTTTTGTGAAAATTACATTTTTACTTATATATTTCTAAGCTTCAATGTGCACATTGGAAAACTTTTACTACTATTCATTTACTTAATCTTCTTTTTAGGCCATAAAAATGAAGCTTGCCAGTCAGTATATTGTTGGATCAGATGATCCTCAGGGACAGTTTCAGTTGGATGTTGATATTTCTGGATTAATATTCACTCACCATCCCTGCTTTAGCCGTGAGCATGTCTTAGCAGCTAAGCTGGCTCAGTTGTTTGATCAGTATCTATCAAGAGGACAAAAAAATCTCACTAAACTTCTTACAGATAAGGTAATTTGTATACTGTTGGGTTTTTTTTACACCTTGGAACTTCAGAATAAAATAGAAACAGATATTCATGTGGAATATCATAGTCACTCAAGTATGGCATGCCATCAAATGTAATATGGTCTCAATTTTGAAGTTGCACATTACAAAACATGAATTTGCCCTTGAATTTGATGCACCCAATAGCATCACATCATGGAGGCGGGTAGCATGAATGAGCCTATTTGGAAAGCCACACTCTTCTGTCAGGTTTATTAGCCTCACACGATTCCCAACTGGTCTCATTCACAAGACCTTCAAAACCAAGGGGACATTTGGACTTTCCCCTGTCCTGACACCTGCTTTTACAGGGGTTTTGTGTAATTCTAGCAGCAGAATATGAAGCCCTATCTCCACATCCCCCCCCCCCCCACAACAAATTTCAGGTGGTGTTGAAGCCAGAGCTCCTTGAGAAAAAACTAGCCCCCTTTCCTCAAGGATGGAAGTGGCTGGCATCAAACAATCTGCATTTTGGATTTCTGGGAAAACAAGACCCAACCTGTATTATTGGATGTCTACAACATACATATGTTTGCATTCTCCTTAAAACACAATTTTGGTCTGGGGATAAATAATTAGCTATTGCTAGCCTGACACATCTCATTAACTCATCCTAGCTATAGGCTCAACAACTGATATCATGGAATATTAATGGGTCTTCCAGCTGGCGTAGAATGATGGCTATGAGATGGCCTTGGGAAACCTGTTTCCATATGTGCCTCATCTTTTGTATAACATAATAATACTAGTAAAGTTACTATGTCTTAATATTAACTCCTTCATCTGCTATACACTGAGTCACTAATTTTTCAAAAAATTTGTCTTCCTTTTGAAGTTGCGTGCTCTCAGAAATGCCTTACAGAGTATTTTGGATGCGAGTGAAAGTGGAGTTCTTAACCCAATAACACAACAAAGCATAACTGAATATAAGAATGAAATAAGGTGAGCAGAGAAATCTTTCACTATATTTATTTTGTAGACAGGATAAAACTATTCTAATTGACACTGGAAAGACTAACACTTGTAAAGCAACTGGTTCAAGGTATAGCAAGGGGAGTAGACCCTCTTTTATTGGATTTTTCATAAACTTAACATAAATTCATTTTCTTTGATAGCAAATCTTAGATTGGAGTGAACTGAAGGTAGTTGAAGATAGTTGGTAGAACAGCAAGAATGTCTGGTTTGCTATCATCTAATAACTACTTACAATATACACTTTGTAAATTATAAATATAAAATATAAACATTTCATATTTGGAGCCAGTAGGGTATAGTATTTTTTATCGTATCAGAAGCAAACCAAGGTGCAGTTGTCATGTATTTAAAAAAAACACAAAGTTAAAAAACTTGGCATTATATTAAATGTCCTTTGACAAGTAGCTGTCCACTTGGAGTACCTCTAGTGTTGCTACAAGGAAGTCCACCATTGTGTATGTGACAGGGCTCAGATTGCATTGTAATAGGTGGTCTATGGTTTGCTCTTCTCCACACTCGCATGTCGTGGACTCCACTTTGTGGCCCCATTTCTTAAGGTTGGCTCTGCATCTCATGGTGCCAGAGCGCAGTCTGTTCAGCAGCTTCCAAGTCGCCCAGTCTTCTGTGTGCCCAGGGGAGAGTCTCTCATTTGCTATGAGAGAAGCCTGCCTGTAGGATTGCAACACATCCGGGTGTCCCCTGGGCAACGTCTTTGTAGACAGCTGATTCTCTCACACCAGAAGCAACCAGAAGTATGATATAGTGATTTGAATATTAGAATGTGACCTGAAGAGAAATGTTGAAACCCTTGTTTCATTATAGAAACCCACAGGTGGATTGCCCTCTGAACAAATCATGCCAAGAAAACCCTTAAGGTTACAATAAGTTGAAAACAACTTAAAGGCACATAAGAACAACAAAAATATTATATTTTCCAAACCCAAAATATGCTGAGGAACTCTCCAGAATAGCAAGTAACGTGGCATGGGGGAACAGTTGGGATGAGGAATCTCTAGAAATCCTGTGAGGGTGTCTTTCACAAGCATTGTAGCTTCCTATACCATACTTCACTTTGTGCTGAATATTGGAGACATTTCTATTTAGTTCTCACTATCTCTTTCTGTCTCCATATAGTGGAGACAAAGAGATGTGAAAACCCACTGAATAATCAGCCTTTTACTACTAATAATAAATAATAAACTTTCTTTATATCCCTCCACCATCTCCCGAAATGAACTCGGGGTGGCTTACAAGGCATTCCAAGTGCAGCATGACAAAAATGGTACATGGGTATAAAACAATATCATATACAAATTATAAAAACAACCACTATCAACACATATAAAGACAAAATAACACAATTTTAAAAATGCAGACCATCTGTAATTAAAACTAGCTGCCATCAATTCACAACTAGCATGTATTTGGAACCAAGTATTTTTATTTACAGTCCCCGAGAGGCATGGCTTCAGATGTAGTGTATTTCTTTTTAGCAGAATTACAGTTCTTCGGGGCTTCGTTGTATTATTAATTTGGCCAGAAAAATCCTTTTGGTTTCTGTATTCACAAACAGATAATTACATATTTGAAAATGAATGCATTGACCTGCTAATTTTAGAAAAATAATTTTAAAAATGCCACATGAATATATAGCTTTGGTAAGTATTATTTCATAGTGTTACTAGCATTGCTTTTTAGGCCTACTGGCTCATATAGCCATATGTATCAATTTCCAGCTTAAATTTAGCAGAACTTGTGCATATTTGTGGCTTGGATTGCAGCCACATTATTAACATGTTCTTATTCCTGTGTGTTTATAATGAACCTTATTTGTGCTGGAGAGCTCAAGGGAGGAAACTAATTTCTGTGTGAAGAATTAAACTAAGAAAACCAAAGGAACTACTTCCAGTATGGTGTTGTGGCAAGATTGTTGGACTCGGAATCCCCAGTTTAAAATACCTGTCAATCATAAAGCTAATTGGATAACCTTGAGCCACTCACAGCTTTCTACCAAGCCTTCTCTTCACCAGACTCTGCATATTCCGCAGATCTTCCAAACCATCCCACAAAATGAATTTTGTATAATTGTGTACCTATATGGTATATCAGAATATCTCAAAGATCCCCTCAAAATCTGGTGGATATCTGTTTAACTTTTTTCATGTCAGGAGTGACTTGAGAAACTGCAAGTCACTTCTGGTTTGAGATAATTGGCCATCTGCAAGGACATTGCTCAGGCGATGCCTGGATGTTTTACCATCCTGTGGGAGGCTTCCCTTATGTCCCCACAAAGGAAGCTGGAACTGACAGATGGGAGATGATTTACCATCCTGTGGCAGGCTTCTCTCATGTCTCTGCATGAGAAGCTGGAGCTGACAGATGGGAGCTCCCTGTATTTGAACCACCAACCTTTCAGTCAGCGGTCCTGCTGGCACAAGGGTTTAACTATTTTCATATCACTAGTAAGTAAACAGACCAACTATTTTTCCAGATGAAATGACCTTGGCTTTATCCTGCACACAAAGGGAGAGAAATCGGATCTAACTATCTTTTCCCTTATCAGAAAGCAGTTTTTAGCAAACTGGCAGTTTACAGGGAACTTCAATCAATGGGGCTGGCATGATTGTACTTGAGGGGAGCCGGATCTTCTTAGTTGGTCCCTAAGGTTCATTTAGATTTAGAGCATTGTAATTACTTAATATTGCTGACCAGAGCATTTGATGTTGAATCATTTGTGTGCTCCCACATGTGCGTAGGCAGACAAGAAGACTTCGTGATGCTGAGCAGGAAAAAGACCGAGTCTTGCTTAAGGCAATCATCAAAGTTTGGAAAGAAATCAAATCCCTGCGTGACTTTCAGAAATTCACAAATACACCCTTGAAACTCTACTTGAGGAAGTATGTTTTGAAACATAATTTGATCGCTTAGGGGTAGCATGCTATAGTCATAGTTGGTTTGGGATGGCATTCCTCCATAAGTAGCTTATAGATAGAGGATTGAAAAACAATTACGCCATCTCTTTATACATTAACTCCCTAACCCTATCCCTCTCTAATATCTATTGTGATCAATAATACTCAAATCCTCTTGGAAATTACTATAATTCTGTTATCTGGCTCGAACTTTTCATCCAGATTCTTTTGCAACCAGTTTTTGATCTAGGGCAGTGGTTCTCAACCTTGAGTCCCCAGATGTTTTTGGCCTCCAGCTCCCAGAAATCCTGACAGCTGGTAAACTGGCTGGCATTTCTGGGAGTTGTAGGCCAAAAACATCTGGGGACCCCAGGTTGAAACCACTGATCTAGGGGAATGCTTAATCACATCAGAATTTACTTGCAATTTGAGTTGGTACCAGGCCCGTAGCCAGGATTTTGATTTGGGGGGAGGGGGGGCTGAGTTTGAATCTGGGGTGGGGGGGGGGGTTAGGATCTACCTTAGCAAACCTTTTGTATCATTATCCCAATATCCCCATGCATATGGGATATATTGAGCATGGTGATCAGATAATGATATGAATAAACATAACAGTTTAAATAATGTATCAGTAAGGCGTTCTCGCAGACCATTCTGAGAATTTCGGGGGGGGGGGAGCTGAAGTCCCTCAAGCCCCCCCCAGTTACGGGCCTGGTTGGTATGTAAGTTTATGACCACAGTAACAATTTGTTTGAGTATACGCTACGTATTGTCTCTGTCAGCTTTTCTTTCTCTGGACCTTTTCAGTTAAAGTGATTTTGCCACTGATAAAAAAGACAGTTGATTTTTTTTGTAGTGCAGGGCATAATAATGATCTTCACATTTGGAGAAAAATCTGGATTTCAATCCAGTTTTATGGTTTAATGAAATATAACCATATCTTGGCATATAATCTTCCTTTTATTGGGATATGCCTGCATTTTCATTATGGTTTTCAGTGGGATTGGAAGACAGACTTCAGAAATGCAAAACCTTTGAACTAACAATGTGCAATAATATGCTAATGAACTGATTGTTTTTGAAGGGAAGAAGTTGACAAAAGGTTGGATGAAAAGGCATATGAGACAGAAATTCAGGCTGAAATAACTGAATTGTTTGAAGAAAGCAATGAAGAGTATGAAAAGAAAATGGAAAAATATAAAATTGATCTTCAGGAATGGAAATCTTGGAAGAAGGCACAGGTTAATGATGATTTAATGATTTAATGCCATTCTGTGTTTGATCATTTTTCACTTTTTCACAGATAGGGCATGGCACTGTAAAATGAGAGAATTGTGATAGTACAGAGTGAACAGGTGTTTTCATAATATGGCCACAGCGGCCAAGATTCAACAGTGTCTTGAAGGATGGACTTTTGTTAGGGAGATATGATAGAAGTATCTTCCCTATATTGGACTGTTTACTCCCCTTCACAGGCCGCCATACAGATTTCCACTACAGGATAAACACAGTGTGATAAAATAAGTGTTGGGTTTTTTTTAAAAAAAACAAACACTTATTTTCTCCCTATATTGGTTTAAGTTCAGTTCGAACAGTAAAAATAAATTAACTTAAAGTGTAGTAGTGAAGATAAACGTACAGGGAGCGAGTGATGTGTCAAAGAGAAGGTGCTGAGTGCCCCTTCTGCCACATGTGCCATAGGTTTTCCACCACTGGATAGGCAACTGTGGAAGTCTTAAGAAGCTGCAGGAGTCTCTCCCCTTAGATCACATGTGTCAAACTCGAGACCCAGAGGCCAATGCCAGCACACCATATCATTTATGTGGCCCTCCAAATGCTGGACTATAACTTCTATATTTCTCATCATTAGAGATGTAGTTCTGTATTCCTCATCATTAGAGCTGATGGAAGTTATATTACAGTGACATTTGGGAGGCTGCAGTTTGTTCTGTTTAGTCCGGATAATAGGGTTTGAATTTAGATGTGGTCCTTTAACTTTTTCTCAACCTCAGAGCCACAAGAGCTATTGGGTTTCAATTCCGACTATCCCCAGTCCACATGGCAAATAATCAAAAGTGATTGGAGTTTGTGAGGGTTGGTAAAAAAAATAAACATAAGCTTTACCACAGTATTAAACCAAGATATACCCTGCAGTATAATAAAGTGTCACTCAGACTTATGTAACAAGTAACAGTATCTTTACTTCAGTTCAGAAGTTCCGACAGGGCAACAATATATACAGTAGGGCTGGGCGGTTTCGTTCATTAATTTTGTAATTCGTTATTAATTCGTATTTAAATTAGCTTACGATCTGATATTGAGCCATGCTGGAATAGTGTGAGGAGTAAATTAGATTCGAAACAATTTTTTCAATTTATTTCATAATTATTTTGTTATTTTTTCAAAATTATTTCGTAATTTTTTCGTAATTATTTCGTAATTATTTTCGCATGTCTGGTGCAAGTTTTATAGTTGTTGTTTGTTTTATCACACCAACAGTCAACAACAGAGGGAGAGGGAAGCTTCAGAAGTTCCCCCTGTCCCATTTGGAGGTTTTTTTTTAGCATATTGCGCAATCGCATCCGCCATTAACGAATCGATTCAAAATTAACAAAATTTTGTAAATAACGAAACTTTGAAATCTCAAAATTTCGGAAGTATTTAGAATTTGGAAACGCTAGCGCTCCCTGGAAACGAATCAAGTTTAGAAACAATTTTTTCCGTGGTTACCCAGCCCTAATATACAGCAGTCTTTCTGAATTGACACAGAGAATAGAGGTAATAAAATAATCCTTTTAAATAGTCTTCAAAATCTGCCACATGCCTTAAAATGATCAGGCTTCAAAATAGTTTGCAGCCAGCACTCTCTCTTCACTGTTCAAAGTGAAAGTGACAGTTAGAACCATTGGTCTCAGCAGCAAGCCAGAGACAGTAGCCAATCAGAACTCTGGCTCCTGGCATGCTCAGCCAATCAGCTGCTGACACATGTCTTTCCAATTAAGCCATTACATCATGGCATCCCATTTCAATTTTTTTCTTTTCAAATGGAAACTCAAGTTGTGGATGAAAAATGAGAAGCAGCATCAAATCCCTGGGAAGATAGAATTGATAGAAGTCCCTTGGTAGCATGTTGTATCCTGCTGATGGCATGCTAGTCCTAAGAGGACATTACCCTGGCATTTAAATTGATAATGTGGCTGCAGCAAGCAGATCTTCCATTTGTATTTTATCTATTTTCCCTTCTCCTTTTATTTTAATTTGATATTTGTGAACTATCTAGAGTTGGAAGTTTTTGTTTACTGATATATTTAGTTGTTATTGTTTTCTATGGACATTGTCTTCTCTGGAAATTATACATGTTTACAAAGTCTATGACAGTGTATAAATCATTTCTACTTAGGAGGTCTTAATGAGAAACATTTGGAACAATGATATACATTAATGTATAATGATATACATTAAACTCAAAAGGAACTAGGCAGTAAATATACCAAAATTTTGGTATGGTATGTTTTTTATAGATCTGGCATTTTAATTCATTTCATTTGATCATTTCCAAATTATGAGAAACAGCCAATTTACTAATATTATGTATGTGTTTTTAATAGTAGGCTATACTTTTAATGTTTACAGAAAACCAGAAAGAAAAAGAAGAAGAAATCACATCAAAACTTAGAAGATGAAGAAATACTAGATGAATCTGAATGCACTGATGAACATGTGAAACCTCTTCCTCCACCAGTGGTTGACAGACTGCAGATGGAAATGCAAGTTCGAGAGAAAGCTGCAAATATTAGAAGGAAACCAGGAGAGCCTGTTTTAATTCCTGAGTTGACCTTAACAGGGAATATTACTCCTAATGAACTTTGTCCTCGGTGAGTTTACAATTTCAATTTTTGTGACAGTAGCCTAAAAACATTTGAAATGTGTTTTGCTACTGGTCCATACAACCCTAGAATCTGTAAGTCAGTGAAACTAATTTAAGATTGCCGTTTGACTTTTTGATTGATTGATGCAGAGTATTTCTATATCATCTTCTAGTCAATCCGATTGCTCACCAGAGTGGGGTACAGGGAGCACACAACCCCTTGTTACGCCAACTCTACTGGTTGCAAGTCTGCTACCAAACACAATTCAAAGTGCTGACTTTAGCCTAAAAGGCCTAAACCAGTGGTTATCAACCTGTGGGTCCCCAGATGCTTTGGCCTTCAACTCCCAGCAATCTTAACAGCTGGTAAACTGGCTTGGATTTCTGGGAGTTTTAGGCCAAAATACCTGGGGACCCACAGATTGAGCACCACTGACCAAAACAGTTCAGTCCCAGCTTACCTGTCCAAATGTCCCTCTATGAACCATCTCGAAGGCTAAGATTGTCCAGGGAGACCCTGCTCTCGGTCCCACCTCTTTCACAGGTGTGGCTCATGGGGATGAGAGACAGGGCCTTTTCAGTGGTGGCCCCTTGTCTACGGAATGCCCTTCCTAATGAAATTACATCAGCGCCCTCCCTATTGGTCTTCAGGATAAAAGCAAAAACATGGCTGTGGAACCAAGCATTTGGGCAGTAAGTAGGACAAGAAACAAACACGGATCATGTGCAGTTGTTATTTAATACTGGAATGGCCTGGACCATGCTTCTGGATTATGTGATTTTAATGTTTATATTAATATGTTTTAATCCCATGTTTTAATGTAATTACGTTTTATGATTTAATTGATAATTTTATGTTACTGTTGTTTTATGTTGGGGTTTCATGTTTTGCAAGGCATTGAATTTTGTCGTGAATATGCTGGAAACAGCTTTGACTCCTCCCAGGGGTGAGAGAAGTGGTATATAAATGAAGTAAATACATAAATAATAAATAAATAAATCAGGGTTTGTGACTCACCTATTTGGGTTCAAAGCCCCAAAATTTATTAGGGCTTGATTCTGAGCCTTGATTCAGGGAGAAGTTTGAACATGGGTCTCCAAATCCAAGTGCAGCAATCTCTGCATTTGGATGATTGCTTGTTGCTTATTCTTATAGTGTCTATGACATCTTCCCATCATCATGTAAGAGAAACATGCCATTAATCTCAATTTGTCATTTTAATGCCAGATAACATTATATTTTGCGTGTTCTAAATTCTGTAGCACTTTGGCCTTTCCGTCAATTTGTAATTCCATAAAATTCTGTTTATGTTATACTCATGTTGAAAACTTGGTCAAACTATTGTTCCATCATATTAAATACAAGCCTGGGAACTGCAATTACAGTCAATAAACATACTTTTAGTGTTTAGGGTTGGGTTTGGTAGGATCAGCCTTCAAGTCCTCTTTGGGGAAATCCATATGATTCCAGGAATTGGGGGTGGACATTGTATTACATTGGAGATCCTCCAACATACATTTCTATGTTGGAAATTTGCTGTCACATTGCCTGGGATTTTAGCTGGTTTTAGAGGAAAGACTTGGTTCCTGATTGTTCCTTTCAGAAATATGCCAGGTTCTTTTTTCTATTCTGGAAAAGACATTATAAGATGGCAAAACATTGTGTCCTTAAAAACTACACACCTAAAGCATTTTGAAAAAGGTGGACAGGTTTTTGTACTATTTTTACTGGTTATATGTTATATGTGCACCCTGGAGTGCTCTGTAAGCCACCCCAAGTCCCTTCAGGGAGATGGTAGTGGGATATAAATCTATTATTGTTGTTGTTGTTGTTGTTGTTATTATTATTATTATTATTACAGCAAAAGGTGATTCTGACAGTTTCTCTATCCTCAATGGAGCTTGTTTTGAAGTAGTCCAAGATTAACATTAATATATATATATATATAGATAGTGCTGACTTGAGTTAATTACAGTAATAATTTTGCAATTATTTTAAAAAATGGGACCACAAGAGGTAACACTTTCTTCTTGAGCATAGCTTTGTCCTACTTCAGTGGGAGATCATTGTTACCAAACTCCCATGGCTTGTTGTTACTGTACTTTTGATGTTGGACATACATATAACTACAGCACTAATTCCTGAAGTGAGGTGTACCGAAGCAAGGCATGCAAGCAAGGCAAACAGGAACATATTGTCAAAAGCTTTCATGGCCAGAATCACTGGGTTGTTGTTGGTATTTTGGGCAGTATGGCCATGTTTTAGAAGCATTCTCTCCTGACGTTTCACCTTCATCTATGGCAGGCATCCTCAGAAGTTGTGAGGTGACAACCTCTGAGGATGCCTGCCATAGATGCAGGTGAAACATCAGGAGAGAATGCTTCTAGAACATGGTCATACAGCCTGAAAAACCTACAACAATCTACAAACAGGAATGTTTGAATGGGTGGGGAGGAAAAGACAGCACAAAGTGAGTGAGCTTGTATCTCTTGGATTTTAAAGTTTTAAAAGCAGAGGGTAGGTGTTTTAATTGTTCCTGCATGGAAGAAGGGGGTTGGATTGGCTGGAGCATGCAGTCTCTTCATATATACTCCTTCTGTATATTATAACTGCTATGTTCACTAAGAAGCATTTTTGGATTACAAAATTTGTCCTTAGTGTACACCAGTATTTCCCAACCTTTGGTCCTCTGGGTGTTTTGAACTTCAGCTACCACAGTACCTAAGATGGCTGGGGTTTCTGGGAGTTGAAGTCGAAAACACCTGGAGAACCAAAGTTTGGGAATCACTGGTGTAGACTGATGTACAAAGTAATATTTCAAAAGATGTGTATATCAACATGAAGTTGTTTTACAATGGGAAAAATCTTGTCCTTCTAAATGAGACAATGGGTTATAGCTTCTCAAGAATCATAATTGTTAAAGAGAATGTACAGAACTAAAATCTAATAATCATAAATCCAAATTGTGTGATTGACTTTTGCACTTTTGATATGGGCACAAGATGATAGCTGCACTGTTTTGGCTTTCTGTACATTGGTTTTAGGAATGTACAGCATAATCAGTTACCTGAACTGGTAGATTCAGGTTTCTTAAGAGATAGAACAGTTAAGCCTAGTAGGCATAATCTGCCTTTTCCTCTTTATGGTGGATAGGGGGTATGTCAAAGGTAGGCATCCAATACTTGGTAGTTCTCAACCAGAAATTCACAGATTGTTTTGTGCTTGTATTCCTTGATTCCCATTCTGGGAAAATGGTGAGAGCTTTTCCTTTGATTAAGGGGAAATTTAAGGGAAATTGAAATTCCACTGCTTTCTAAGTAGGAGAGTTTTTGAGATTATTCTGCTAGACTGGAGCCCTATTGGCTCAGAGAAATTCCTGGGGCTGTTGGATACAAGCAGAAGGGTTCTGGTGCTCTACTTTGGATTTGAGGCAATGCTCCTGTATATCAGAGCGGTTATCTTTGGTGCTATGGAGCCTCTGCTGGCGCAAATGAGTTAAACCCTTGTGCCGGCTGAACTGCTGACCAAAAGGTCAGTGCTTTGAATTTGGGGAGTGGGGCGAGCTCCCAGCTGTCAGCTCTAGCTTCCCATTCAGGAACATAAGAGAAGCCTCCCACAGAATGGTAAAACATCCGTGCATCCCCTGGGCACCATCCTTGCAGATAGCTAATTCTCTCACACCAAAAGCAACTTGCAGTTTCTGAAGTCGTTCCTGACAGGGCCAAAAAAAAAAAAAAAGAGAGAGAGAGAGAGAGAGAGAGGTATAACAACTGCAACTGATAGGCAGGTTGGGAAGACTCAATCTCTATTTAATCAAAGAAGGAAATGTAGATCATAGTATCATCTAATAGTGAGATTTGCATATGTGTGGTATTCAAGTCCTGTTACATACCCCAAATTCTATCTATCTTTCTTTCAGGAAAGTATGCATGTTCTAATGTACACATCTTTTGACCTCTTTTGTAGGGCAGAAGTTCTAAGGCGTGAAGATGTAAAGAAACGATCTCTGTTCATAAAAGTTCTGTTCAACTCGAAAGAGGTATCGAGAACTGTCTCACGGCAAATCAGCTCAGATTTCAGAATTCATTTTGGGCAGATTTTCAATTTGCAGATATTCAATTGGCCAGAGAGTTTGAAACTACAGGTAGGTTATAGTATGTTTTAAGCTACCTCCATACATATACAAACTCATATATATTGCTGTTATTGGCCATCAAGTCAGCTTCAACTCATGACAATCTTACAGTCTCAGATCTGTGCCTTCCTTGGGTGAATTGTGCAGCTTTGGATTATCTTTTCACATCTGAAGATATCAGCAATTGAATGTCCATTTGGCTTGAGCTGAGTTCTTTCGTTAGACATACAGCTCTTGAATTAGACTTTGTTGTTCCCCAGGTAGCTGATGGAGTGCATTGGAGGGTCTCATCTTCCAACACTATCTTTTGCTTTATTTTCATTAACTCATCATAGTCTTTTAAAGGTCAAAGAGGTTTATCACCACCTTTTTCTGCACACTACTGACAAGAGTTAATTAAAGTGTCATAATGGTTGCCTCTGAAAGTCTCCACCTCCACTACTCCCTGCCCTCCCACACACTACCTGGGGGTTTCACTTCCCATATATTTCTCTGCTGTGCCAGTAAGGCTAAACCACACTATCTAATGATAAATGGAAAAATTGTCCATTCCCAAATCACTATCCCTCTGCTAGGAACATAAAACAGGTCCAAAATGTGTTCTGCAAAAAAGATGGCACTAGATATTGTCTTGAACTGCTTCTGATAGAGCAGTTCACATATGAATATTGATCTCCCCAAGGACAACAAATGAAGGTGACTTCCAAAACAGCTGCCAAGACCAATTCAACCAGCTTTGAAAGGTAGACAGACTGTTGAACAATGGGGTGGCGGGTACACCAACAGGACCTTTGTCTCAACCACCCATTTTGAAAAACAACACTCAAGCTCAGCAGACTGTGGGATCCTGATAGACTACTGCTGTTCGACCTCCCTGCTCCCCTTCTCTACAGATAGAAAATGAGATTTCATAAAATGAGATTGTCATGCATGTGCGTACACATATTCTTTCTCTGTTTCATTTTTAACAAATGCTTTTTCTCATTCATTTTTGTACATCCTTTATAGATACTCTGTACTAGATGCTGTTGCCTGTCTTGTGACGGCTTGTCTTCCTTCTCGTCAACAATGATTTATAGTCACATACTGCATGAGACTCTTAAAGAGTGAATACAAATTGTTCCTTGTTAACTTGTTTTGGGAGTACCTCCTCTTTCCAGTCCTGTGCAACTTTGTCTATGTTATGTGTCAATATTAGGGCTGGGCGGTTTCGTTTCGTTAATTCGTAATTCATTAATAGTTCGTTAATTTTTTCAATTACAAAACGATAACGAACCATTCTGGAGCAATTTTTTAAAAAAACGAATTTTTAAACACGTTTTGTAAATGCTTCGTATTTCGTTATTGTGTTCGTTTCGTTATTGTTCTGAGGTCGTTTTGTTATTCTGCATGTCTGGGGCAAGTTTTTTGTTCAATTAGTGAAAAAAAATTATAATATCACACCAACAGTCAACAACAGAGGGAGAGGGAAGCTTCAGAAGTTTTTGGAGGTTTTTTAGCGTGTTTCGCGGTCGCGTCCGCCATTAATGAATCGATTCGTTATTGTTTCGGAAATCGATTCATTAATGTTTTGTAATTTTTTTCACATTTACGAAATTTTGTAAATATCGAACTTTTTTAAGGGAAAATTTTGTAATTATTTTAAATATCGAAACAAAAAAAAACCCCAAATACAAATCGATTTTAGAAACAAATTTTTCCGTTGTTACCCAGGCCTAGTCAATATCCACTCACTCAATCTAATTGCAGTTACAGTTGCAGTGCTGCTTTCTCCTGATACAAGTTCTCACCCTTCTGTAGTCTTTGGAAATATGTAATCTCATTTGATGTTTTAAGAATAAAGTTTCAGATTTCAGAAGATGTTATGTACATTTACTCTAAAATAATAAAAGGACCCACAGTGTGAAAATCAAAAATGTATTCTATTCTTTCTGCAGCTATATGAAACAGTTGGACTTGGCACTACTAACTTATTAATGGAAGTATTTATTCCAATCCCAGAAACAACTGTGCTATCTGGGAGAGCTCCAATAGAAGAAATAGAATTCAGCAGCGACCAACGTGTGATGTTGGACCACGAAGGAGTGGGGAGTGGTACAGAGCTTTTTTCTTACTAATTTTATTTTATGTCCAAGGATTTAAAATTTGCTTGTAAGGTTGTATTGTAGTGGATAGATTGCTGAATATAGATTGTGATGACCCAGGTGCAAATTGGGTCACTCCACTGCTAGCTAATCTCAATCTTTTATTCTAACAAGGCTCATTTAAATATCTTGCTTTGATACTTGGCAAGTGGTTTCAGACATTGTCTGCTCTTCTGGAAATTCTGAAACCTTCTACTCTTATGCTAAAAACATAGGAGGAACAATACAATTGAGGTATTTGCTACTTTAACAACAGTCAATGGTTTGTGTTGCATCTAAATAAAACCAGGGCTGTGCAATCAATGAAAACAAAAATTTCAGAATTCATTACAAAATTTGTCATTTTGTTTCTAAAGTGTTTCTAAAGTATCATTAGTGAAAATTTCATTACTATAACGAGAGTAATGAAATTTCATTACTTTCTGTTATAGTAATTGTGCAAGTGTACAGTTTTTAACAGTTTTAATTTATAGTTTTAATTTATAGTATTGCTCTATGTGATTGTAAGGCATTGAATATTTGCCATTTATTATGTTGGAAATCGCTTTCAGTTCCCCTGGGGATTGAGAAAAGCAGTATAGAAATACAAAAATAAATAAATATGTGGAGAAAATTCAGGGTCTCCTTTCTCCCTCATTTTTACAGCTATTGGAGTGAAATTTGCCACAATGGTAGAACACATTTACTAATTTTGTAAACTTTGTCATAAGTACAAATTTAACATGTTTGATCTGACTTGTGAGGACGAACAATAATTTTTCACAGCCCTAATAACCAATATGTTTTGTTTCTTATTTCAGGTGTACCATTTTCCTTTGAAACTGATGGTAGCAATAAAATAATTTTAATGACATCTGGTAAGGTGTCCTGCTGTGTTTCCTGGGCAGTTGGAGAAAATGGAATACCATTGATTCCCCCTGTATCGCAGAAGAATTCTGGAGTCTCAAGGTGATGAATATTAACACACATTTCAAGAATCCTTTAGAATCTTACCATTAGAATAATACATAAATTATTCTAATAGCAAGCAGTTTTATTACAAATTATGAATTTTATTATAATTGTGAGGTAATATAAATTCCTGTATGGTGTGTCTTAAATGTATCCCAAGTCCCTTCCATACAGGTTCCTTTTCTGGTGTTCTTAAATCCCACACAACAAAGCACTACATGTTTCCATTTGTCTCTTTTGTTTTAGTTGTTACAAAATGAAAGTTTGTTATAGGTTTCCTCAGGTTCACGCCTTGTTGGATTAAATAGTGAAAACTTTCACACTATCAAACACAAAAATCCTGACTAAATGTACCAGTGAAATGGAAAACACTTATGTGTATGTGTGGTTCCATTGAGAGAAATCACAAAAAGAGCAGACTGTAGGCTAACATGTAAGGAAACAGTTACAGGTTGAGCATCATGTATCTGGAATTCTGAAATCTTAAATACTCCAAAATTGTCTGCGTGGATGGCTGAGATAGTGGCATCTTTACTTGCTGATAGTCCAGTGTACCCACATTTTGTTTTATGCATGAAATTATTACTAATATTGTATATAAAATAATCTTCATGATATGCATCTACAGTACAAGTCAAACATAGATGGACTTGGTGTTTAGACTTCATATCCTACCTAGAAATTATCTGGTTTATAGTGATAATTTTGATTTTAACATTGCTTTGATAATAGCACTGACAGTTTTGTTACTTTTGGAAAGGGATTACCCTGTTAGAAGTCACAACCTTTTGAAAAATGATACCATTACCTTTTTGTAAAAGCATGACCTGTTAGAGTCATAACCTTTTGAGAAATGGCATTCACCAGCATTCTTGCAAGGCAACTGGGTTTCTCAGCTGTTAAACTAATGTACCTAGGTATGTCTTTGAACAAAGATATGCCAATGCACAAAACACACATATATTCAACAGAGTTTCAAAAGTGTTCTTTTAGTTGCTCAAAAACATCTACTCCCCTTTAAAATATATTTGCCTTTAAATCATGCTCTCAAGAGAAAAAAATAAGCAAACTTCTTTAAAAGAAACATAGTTGTTTACTCACAAACTTCATGTATTAAGCATACAGGTAATTTGCTTATCAATCCAGTTATAAATAAATTTGAAGTCGTTTCTCTGTGTAGGTAACACAGGGCATTATTTCTTAGAATCAATAGTCCATAGTCCAAAACATCTCTCTGTTCTGAGAATCTAATAGAGTATATGTAGTCTGTTTCAACTAACTTCTAAAAGCATACATCTGTTTCTACTGAAGTCTCTAAGCATACAGTTCCTGCATTGAAGTCTGAAGGCAAACTGTTTCTAGAATGGAGTCTGAGTCCTGAACAAGCCCAGTTCTGATCATATGGTCTACAGCCCCTCCCACAACAAAGAAGTAAAAGAAACCTGCAAACCAATACATAAATATACACTACAGTATATGAGTTTATACCTTGAAGAAAAAAATCATATGAGAACATCATTTCTTTTCTCTACTATGATTTCTTCTAACTATGCTTGTGTTGTTGTTGTCATTTGTCACAATTTCAGTGCTTTAAAAAATATTGATGCCATTGCATCAATTGGCACTTCAGGATTAACTGACATGAAGAAACTGGCCAAGTGGGTAGCAGAGACGAAGCTTGACCCAAACGATCCGAGCAATGCAGCCCTGATGCAACTAATAACGGTAAGACAGCTCTAGCAGACATGACAATGAAATTAAATTGGCAAAAGTTCTGGTTTCTAGAACTTTCAGACAGATGATAATTCCCTATTTCATATAGAGTCCCTTTATTATTTGTGTATGGATGGGTGGTCATTTCAGTTGTTACAAGTAAAATACAGACAGTCTCCAAGTTACAAACAAGATAGGTTCTGTAGGTTTGTTCTCAAGTTGAATTTGTATATAAGTCAGAACACGTACATTGTTAAAGTATAACTCCGGCCAAATAGGCTCTTTTCCTAGTTGATTGCTAGAAAGCCCCCTAACCACAGCTTCCTCCTTGCATTTGGATAGCAGGTAGCAGATTCCTAATGTAGTTGGTTACTTCTAAGAACCTATTACAGTTTGTAACAGTTTTTCTATAACTTTGTATTATTCATTTAGGTTGCTGCAAGTGGAGATGCTTCTGTTCCTGATTTCTTTAGACTAGAGCAATTGCAACAAGAATTCAATTTTGTTTCTGATGAGGAGTTTAACAGATCCAAAAGATTCCGACTTCTTGAGCTCAGAAATAATGAAGTGGCTGAGTTTCGGAATTATAAATGTGTTCCATTACTGGAAAGAGAAATTAGCGAAAAAGTCTTTCAGGTAGGAAGTGATCTAGAATTGTTGTGATTAAATTGCACACTATAGGGTTGCCTTTCTCTCTTTTGAATGCTTCCCTTCTATCAGATAACTTCATTTTTGCATTGTTTTATATCTATACGGTTCCTTTTAGAGGTTTTTATAGCTATAGTGAGACTCCTAAAGTCCATGTGTCCTGTGCACTCCTCTTGGGATGTTTCAGTGCCCTTTGTAAACATTATTTGCTGAAGAAATGGAAAGCTACAACTTGTAGAAGTTCCCAGAAGAAATGATTCTTCATCAGAAGAAGTGTAACCCCTTGTGTCTCTTTCCCACTTTAAAAAACAACAACAAAAGGACATTTCTGATGACTTTTAATTCTCCTTTCTCCATTAAAAATGAAATCCATGCAACCTTGAACAGATTCTGTGGGTTGTGAAGTTGACCCTTGGATTTCCGAATCTGATGTAGATGATTCACAGTAAGGGACCTGTGTGGCTTTGCCATTTATTCAGTTTATTCTCACATGAAATGGAAGAAAATGATCAGCATGCACTTGTCTTACTGAATCCAGGATCAGCCACTGAAGCTGGTTTTCACTTTCAGGAAGGAATTACTTCCTTTTCTGAACAAAATTAAATTATTTGCCTAGTATTTTGCCAGTCTGTGGAATTTCCTACTGGAAGATGTAGGCCCCTTTATACTGTCATATACTCCACATTATCAAAGCTGATAATCCACATTATCTGCTTTGAACTGGATGATTTGTGTGTACACTGCTATATAATCCAGTTCAAAGCAGGTAATCTGGATTTTATATGGCAGTGTAGAAGGTGCTTTAATGAACCTTGCAAGAGGATACCAGATTGAGGTTTTAAAAAGAGATTAGGGACACTCACAACCACTAGTAACAATCTTTGTATTTTTACTCCAAGTATCAAAGAAAGACTGTTGCACTAGGATTCTCAGTGGGTTTCCATGGCCAAGCAGACCAGGCTTCAGATGCCTGCTTGGCCATGGAAACCCACTGAGGCTCCTTCACACTATCTGATGTAGATGATTCACCGTAAAGGACCTTACAGAGTTGGCATGTCCCAACTCTGGCAGTCTTTAGGAGGAGCTTGAAGACGTGGTTGTTCCAGTGTGCCTTCCCAGAATAATGATCCCATAGCATTTTGTCCTCCAAAGCACTTTATATTGTTTTAGGTCTGCTTGTATGTTTCCACAAATGCCCCATCACTTTTTCGCCCATGTCCAGCATTATTTTTAAATTTTAATTACATTTGGCCTACCCATAGATTTTAAAGTGTGTTGTTTTATTGTTAATGCTTATGTTATTGTTTTATTGTCTTGTTTGATTTTAATTGCTTGTATTGTTGTTGTTACTGCTTGTATTGTTGTATTCTCGGCCTCATGTAAGCCGCACAGAGTCACCTGGGGAGATGGTAGCGGGGTATAAATAAAGATTATTATTATTATTATTATTATTATTATTATTATTATTATTATCTGCTTTGAACTGGAATATATGGCAGTGTGAACTCAGATAACCCAGTTCAAAACAGATATTGTGTGATTTTCTGTCTTGACATTCTGGGTTATATGACTCTGTGGAAGGGGCCTGAGTGATCTTAATCAAGCCACACTCTCTCAGCCTCAGGAGAAACTGCAGTCAAACCCGTCTCTCCCAAACAGATCTTGCCAAGAACATCCCTGTAATAGCTTTGCCTTAGGAAAAATATAAGTAAGAAATGATATGAAGACACACAAGAACAAATTAAAGGGAGTTCCTTTCAGAAAACTAGTTACTTAGGAAATGTCAGATGCACTCATCCTATTTGTGGGCCTTCCCTCGGCATCAGGTTGGTTAGTATTAAACACAGGAGATCTTTGGTCTGATCCAGCATGGCTCTTCTTGGGCTATAGTGTGTGTTTGTGTATACACACACACGCACACACTATATATATATAATGGAAGGGGGAAGTTTCAAACCCACGTGTTACTTATTTCCTGACATTGTTTTTTTGCTTAGATCCTATAATGTTTAGATTTTTACTGTTTACTCATTTGAATTACACAGTCTATATGTATTCATTTGCTACTCCTGCTGCTTAGAAGTTTACAGATAATAAAGGAACTGCCTCTAAAACTACACAGTAAAATTAATTGCCAACATAAGCTTGCCACTTTGAGTAGCACTTGCGTAGGGCATTTATGGAAGTCATCTTTGTTGACCTGTTTCTCCTAGGACTATGAGAAAAGATTGCGTGAGCGGGATGTAGTTGATACCAAAGAGCACCTGGATGCACACAGAGCATTAGTTGCGAAGTACCTCCAAAAGGTAGGAAATAAAAGAAGGTTGTCTTTTGATCAGTGAATAGTTGACTTAGTTTGGTAACATAGTCATAAGTATAAAATGAACTTAATAATAATAAGTTTGGTAACATGGTATAAGTGAAGTGAATAATAATAAGGTGTCATGTTAAGTATGTTAAATTGCAGCCTCAGCAGCCAGTCTCTGGTACCTTGCATCTAATATGCATGTTCTTTAAAATTTCAATTTCATGGGTAGGATCAAAGTAGGGTGTATGTGTGAAAGGGAAGAATTAATCTTTTCTTCCCATCTGCAGGCCTTGAGGAAAATTCCTCTATGGAGAAGGTATTTGCTTTGGTACAAAATTCTTGTTTTAACCGTAGCATTATAATGCTCATATTAAAAGTATTTTGCTTGTTACTTTTCTCTTTTACCAATGACACTATATATATACCACTTTTGCAGATTCTCTGGACCAAAATGTTGCCTAAAAGTTTAAATATAATCTATTTATTTATTTTATTTATGTACATAATTTATATATTGCTTTTCTCACCCTTGGGGGGACTCAAAGTGGTTTACACATAGATGGCAAAATTCAGTGCCTTGCATTTGGCACCTGACATGATGCCAATACGTAACAGTTACAATAAAAACCACAATTAACATAAATAATAAATTAAGCAATACATCAACAGCATTAAAACTATTAAACAATCTATAATATAATAACATTTCACGTGGCATTTAGTTAAATGTTAGCATACGTACTTGTTGTTTGGGACAATTTATAAAACACATATAACTATGGAACCAGATAAAAATCCAGATAAATAAAGTAAAGGTTTCCCCTTGACTTTAAGTCTAGTCAAGTCCAACTCTGCGGGGTGGTGCTCATCTTCATTTCTAAGCCAAAGAGCCAATGTTCTCCGTAGACGCCTCCTAAGTCATGTGGCCTGCATGACTGCATGGAGCACTGTTAACTTCCCATTGAAGCTGTACCTACTGATCTATTCACATTTGCAAATCTTTGAACTGCTAGGTTGGCAGAAGCTGGGGCTAACAGTGGGAGCTCACCCCATCCCATGGATTCAAACTTCAAACCTTCCAGTCAGCAACCTTTGCAGCTTAGTGGTTTAACCCACTGCAGCACCAAGGCCTCATAAAATCCAGATACTTGCCTTGAAATGAGATGTAGTAAATTAATCCATTATGAGAGTACAACTTAGTGTTTGTCCTAGTGTATTGTGTGGCAGACAACGATCCTCATAAATATTTTTTAAGAAAAAGAGTGATTGTATTTGGTCAGTTAGTGTTATTCCAAATTTCAAGTAAAGGTGGGTTTTTTTCCCCCAGGTTCGAGAGTCAGTAATTAACCGATTCCTGGTCGCAAAGCATCATTTTATCCATTCTGATCTGATCAATGAAGATGAAATCCCCACTCTTGGGTAAGGAAAGTAATATAAAGAAAAATTGTATTGACGTCAACTATGTTTCTGTATTGTTCTTGGCTGTTTCATTTATTCCCTTTTAATTCCTCCTTCAAACAATGAATGGGAACTGCAGATAAAAGCAACTTGGGGAAAATGCAAATTAAACATTAAAGAACAAATGTGGACTTTTCCCAGCTATTGCAAATATCTCTGTGAGGAAGTAAAATTTGATGGTCTGTTTACATATTTAAAATGATATAGCCTCCAATGAGGTGCTGCATTGATTGAAGTTGCTTCGTTGAGCAAAAAAACACAGAATTTGGATAGAGATCTTGGGAAAGCAGCATTTGGCCCAGTTTCTTCTGTCTCTTCTGCAAGGGGCACAACTTCTTTATGCTTATTCCATGAATGTTTTAAAAATGATTATCATTATCATCATCTATATAGGCAGTCAACAAACATATGACTTATGTATGATGCATGGTTCAGAACGGGGGTGAGACAACAGGAAGTGAAAGAAATCTACTCCTTGGGAGAGAAATTCACTTTTGAAAGAGTTATCATGGGGAAAAGGCGTCTCCACTGAATCCTTGTTTCCACAACAAGCCATTTTTTCCAAAATGCAATTCTCACAGGGACAGAAAGGGAGACAAACTTTTCTGAACAGAGACAACAGACAGCAACTGTACTCTTTTCTCAATATTTGTATTCAATGTGCCTAAAAGTTAAAATGATTACAGTAGAATTGAAAGCATATAAAATTCAATTAGAACTGAACTATTAACCATATTAAAACAATTTCAAATATACATTTTTAAAATGTTAAAACAGTACCATTTAAAACAATACAGCACCCTCTTACAGACCTTTCCTTACAACTCTCTCTCTCTCTATATAGCATAACTTCCCAAGCATTTCACATTGGTGACACGCATTTTAGACATACATCATTTTGCAATGCAATAATTAAGTTTATTTAATTATTGGTTTAAGGTTAAACCAACCACTTATAATTATTGGTTTAAGGTTAAGCCAACCCCTTATAAGAAATACAGACACATATGGAAATTGTAATAATGAAATGTATGGGGATACAGAATATCTCATGAAAACCTTTGATTCATATTTTGAAAACTATAAGTTTTGCAAGATAGTAGCATATATTTCCAAGATTTTTGTGAATTCTTGTTGCCTTCACATGATACACCTAAACACTACAACTGACACACTAACATGTTTGAACACACAGTTTAGGAAGCTCTGGTCTATATAAATAAAAAGGTATTTGCCTAATGATGGAGGGACAGCAACAAGGAGACCAATCTAGCCTTCCTTGGGAGGAGGTTCCAAAGTGCAGGGGCCGCAACCAAGAAGGTTCTGCCTGATAAGCACAGCGATCAAGCAGCAGGTCAGAGAAGAGGCTTCTGCTGAGGATCTGGGCAAGCTTATCTGTGGATATATGGTCCATGAGATCACTTGGGGCCAAGCATTATAGGGCTTTATTGATCAGAGCCCCAACTTTAAGTAGTGCCCAGACCTGCCAGACTAGGAGACTTGTACAATCCCTGTATTCTGAATCAATTCTTTTAATTAGATAGTATCTGTCTGAACAGTACCATCTGCTGGACATTTGAAAAATAACAAAAAGTTGCTTGTATTTTATTAAAGAAATTCATCTTTAGTTACTGCAAGCCATTTCATTAAGCATTTAAGAGATAAAGGCTCTTAAACAGATTATTATATCTGTAATTAATGCATATGTGCTGAAAGAATTACACTGTGTAACACGATTTTTATTCTTGGATTATAAATGTCATTTCCTAATTGGTTCTATCATAAAAACATGGAAAATGTTTATTAAACTGCAAAAACTTGGTTTTTGCGGGACATCTTGCAACACATTTTGCTATAGTTTTTCAATGAGTCTCAACCAATTCAACATAGTTTATGGTGGCCACAAAAACAAAGTTCCTGGAGTAAAACAACTATTTTCAAAGTAAGCATTGTACAATTAAACAGGAAATAACACTTTCAAACCAGGAACAGATTGGTTTTTTTAATTTTGTTACATAGTGTTATAACAAGAGTGCTAAAACTGTTGAGTAATCTTTATCTAAAATGGCCAGGACCAGAAGTGTTTTAAATTTTGGATTTTTTTTTAGATTTTTAAATATCTGCTTGTGCATAAATGTACAAAATGAGATATTTTTGGGATAGGGCCCAAGTCAATACACAAATCCATTTATGTTTCATTCACACCTTATAAAATTATATCTGAAGGTTATTTTATATGCAATATTTCTAATTTATGTGGAATCCCCTGATGGTGCAGTGGTTTAAACTTCTGACCTGCTGGATTTACTGATCGACAGGTGGACAGTTTGAATCCGGGGAGCAGGGTGAGCTCCCGCTGTTAGTCCCACCTTCTGCCAACCTAGTAATTCGAAAACATGCAAATGTGAGTAGATCAATAGGAACTGCTCTTTTGGGAAGGCTTCATGCAGTCATTCCAGCTACATGACCTTGGAGGCATCCAGGGACAATGCCTGCTCTTCAGCTTAGAAATGGAGATGAGCACCATCACCCAGGTTGACTAGACTTGACTAGACTTAATGTCAGGGGGAAACCTTTACCTTTACTATTTCTGATATTTTTGTGCATGAAATAAAGTTTGTGCACATTGAACCATCAGAGAGCAAAGGTGTCACTATCTCAGTCACCCATGTGGACTGTGTGGGATTTTGGAATTCCAGATAAGGAACGTTCAACCTGTAAAAGTGTGTGCCTTTTAGTGACATATATAATAATTTGTCTAAGAGCCCTTAGCATTTTTACTATCCTGTCCACACATATCTGCAAGTAAGTGCTACTAAACTCAGTGCCAAATACTTCTCCCACAGCATATTATTCAGCTACAATTACCCTTCTAAATGGTTCAGGACCTGCCTATCTGTACAACCACCTCCTCCCTTACGAGCCCACGTGGTCCTTAAGATCTTCCAGGGATGCCCTTCTCTCGCTCCCGCCCCCATCTCAGGCACGGTTGGTGGGGATGAGAGAGAGGGCATTCTTGGTGGTGGCTTCTTCTCTGGAACTCCCTCCTCAGGGAGATTAGGCTGACAACCTCCCTAGACACATTCTGTAAGGAAGTAAAGACATGGATGTTTCGTCATGCTTTCAATTGACGACTCCTATGACAAATGGCCTGTATCATGACTTGAATTGTCATTCAACTTGATGTCCTATATTATATTAACTGATCCTGTTAATTTGCTCTGCTTCCATGATATTTCCTGTGCCGTTATACATTGTTATCCACCTTACTAAACCACTTTATCCTTTAACTAGTTCACATAGTGGTTTTCTTTCCCCCCTCCAAAATTAGTCTACTGTTATTGTTGTTGCTAACTATTTTTGTTATGTTGTTTTACACTGTTTTATGCTGTTTTAATTGTTATTGTTTTATTTTAATTGTATTCTGCCTTGGGCTTGGGCCCCATGTAAGCCACCCCGACTCCCTTTGGGGAGATGGAGGCGAGGTAGAAAAATAAAGTCCTCCTCCTCCTTCCTCCTTCCTCCTCCTCCTCTTCTTCTTTTTCTTCTCCTTCTCCTCCTCCTCCTTCTCCTTCTCCTTCTCCTTCACCTTCTTCTCCTCCTCCTCCTCCTTCTCCTTCTCCCCTTTCATACAATCTTTCCCCACAGACACTTCCCTTGCCTCCTCACTCATACACATCTAACATGATTTTTATATATTGTACAGGAACCTAGGAAGATTAATGCATTTATGGATATCAGCCCCACTACAGAGATAATTGCAATGCAACCAAATATATTCTCCTGTATGAATGAGAGAGCTTCCTGTTGAGAACACACACATTGCCGGGCAACCACAGAGTGCTCCTCTTTCAAACAGAACACATATATGTCTAAAGACTAACACAGCTTTCCCCACATACACTTCCCTTGCCTCCATTTTCTCCAGCAAAGGTGACCTAACCTTTCCACATTTCACACCTGTTTCTGATTCTCCACTACCATGCTGCCCGTTTCTCCCACTACCAGGGTTTGTTAACTTATCTTTGGCCTATGCATCTTGCACTGTGTTCAGGCTGATTCTTGCTGTTGCTGAACCAGCACAGTATAATACAAGTCTTGAAGCAATTGAAAAAGTTGAGAGCTAGCCAGAGCACAGTGCAATGAGCTACAGTGGGACATACTTCAATTCTGCCTCTCAATTCATTGTAGCCCAAGTGTGTGCTTCTGTTCCTTCATTCCCTTCCAAACTGGCCAAGAAAACAGCAACAGTGTGCATTCAATTTTAGATTGGAAATGAGGAGACAAAAGAGATGAGGCAGAGCCGGTGGAATTCTGCATCGGCAGCAGTGAATAGCTTTGTCTTTAATTTTTTTTACTGAATAGCATAAAATTCTGCTTCTGGAAGGTGCTGATGGAGCTGTTTGATACCGTTTTCTTAGTGGCCAGACCTTGGCTGCTCTTTATCAGCACAAATCAAAATGTCTGTTTAATTGTATAGAACTAGTTATGTAGTTCTTTAGTCCCAGATGTGCAATTGCATGCAGGTTTCTCGGTTGAATGACATTCTGACATGCAAACTCATATTCCATTCCATACTTAAAAATATTTTTTCACAAAAAATGTGATACAGTGGATAGTATTTGTGTAACTCTGACACTGATTGTCAGTGGGAAGCTAGCTTGGCTCCTTCTTCAACTTTAATTTTGGCTTCAGTATGATTTACAAGAGGCTGGGAAGCTTCTGAATAATGACACCCTATTTGTGCTAGAAAATAATGCAATACTTTACGGCTTCACTCAAGCAAAACTGTGTTGAACCTGGGGTGCAAGATGAAATGTTTCGGTAATAAGGGAATTTGTCTTTGATTACATGTTATTTGTGAATGTTTTGTTAAGTTAGTTTGCTATATGCATGTATGCCATTTTGCTTGATTTGGTATCTACATAACTGTTTTTCTTTTATTCTTTGTCTCTCTTTTTGTTCTGCTTTGCCTTCTGTTAAGTTCTGAAGGTCCAGGGTATGTTGTTAATTTTTGTATCTCTGTAGATGGTTGCTTTGGTATGTTCTGTGCATCCAAACAGGCATGATTTGTACACTATTATCATAGCTTAGACATAACTGTATTCTATAACTTTAGCTCCGTTTTATGTTTCCTTTATGAGTGCCCACTGCATGTTTTGACTTAACTTTTTAAACTCAAAATATTTCCTACTTTAAAAATGAAGAAAAAACTCTGTGAACATCTCTAATTTTGCCTTTTTATGTCTAGCATTTTGGGGCTCAGCCTTTTCAAATTGGCAGAGGTAAAGCGACCCTTAAGACCAAGACGAAAAGAGAGGAAAAAAGTAACTGTGCAGAATCTTTCAGATGGTGACATAAAACTCTTAGTGAACATCACTAGAGCTTATGAGATTCCTATAAGAAAACCAGCAGGAAGGTATGAAGCTTTTACTCAGTTAATCTAGCTGAACTAATTTCTTATTTCCATTATGAATCAAGATGTATCAGATGATGACGCTTGAAAAAACACATAAATTCAGTCCCAAGGAGAAATGAAACCAGGCTATGTCTGCTAAACATAGTAGCTTGCTTAGGAAGGTTGATTTTCTGTGGATGAAATTGACCATGAAGTCATACTGGACCAACCACTTCATCACACAAGTCTTTGCAAGTGTTGCATGATGCTTGCTGTACACTTCATCTACGGAGTCCCATACCACCATCACATGGCACACACTGACTTCTGGTGGGGCTCTATAGATGGAACTGTATTGCAAGCATCCTATGACACTTCACCCAGAACACAGGAGGTTTCCCGAGCAATGGGGCCAGTGCGGAGGGAAGCCATGTGGTAACACTTCTGCCCATAGGATGGGGAAGCATCTCTGTGGACAGGGCGGGAGGTGATTGGATTGTCTTGTTGCCCTGCAGAATCTCCACAGAGGCTGGGGACCCCCCCCCCCCCCCCCCCGGCTGCCCCTCACCAATGTGATGTGTTCCTTAGATACTACTCTGGAATCTCTAGGTCATCCATCGCAATTCTGTGAGCAGCTTCCAGTGGAAGTTGATCACTGAATCTACCTCGAGAACCTAGAAATTTCCAGAGAGCTGTTCTCTTGAGTGGAAAAATTGTGCATTTTTTATTCACATTTTCCCACATTTTGTGGGGGTCTTGCAAACCTAGTCACTGTGAAAATGTAAAGCCTACTGTACTTACATATTTTTTTTTCTATCTCCCATTTTGTTGTCATGCTACTCTCTGCTGCAAGGATGCTCCTTGGATTGCCCCAGCAGTTGAGGGCTGCTGATGCTGTTGTTTAAATGTGCTTTCATCTGTGATCAGAAGTCCGTTTAGTCAACCACACACTCCATATAAACATGAAACTTGAAACCTAGCAGTTTAACTTGGAAGATCATTAAAAAAATATATTTTTAGAAGTCTAGCATGTTGTCCTAGTGAATTATATCTGCCACAGATAAGCAGACACACTAGTTTATTATTATGGAGACATGGATGATCCCCAGAATCAAGTGAAGAAGGGTGAGAACTTGCCATTCAAGTTTAATCAATTGTATTGTGACTTAGTATATTTCATCAGTTTATTATATATTCTGACTTTACAAACATTTTATGAAACAAAAAGGTGAGAAAATATAACAGAAGAATGTTTTCTATCTCACAATACTCCAGAAAGAGATTTTATAAAATTAGCAAAATATGCAGCTTCAAACCTTCTTCTCAGATGGATGGTTTTTTAATGGTCGTGTTGACAGTTCATTGAAATTTTTGTACATTTTCCTTTCTAGCAAACTTCAGCAGGCGTCTAAATCATCATGGTCTTTCAATGAAATGTTTGCTGCTTCTGCACCACCTCAGAGCCCTACACAAAGTGTAGACTGGGCATTTTACCAAGTAAGTTAGCATGCCCTCATTCCTTTCCCCTTGATTTTTTTTCTTTTTAGTTAATTATTTTGTTATAATAGTAAGTAACATAACAGGTATGAAATACTTGCTTGAAAATGTGTAGTAATCTTCAGTGCCATATAAGGGGGAAATTTTCGAATGATGCATTATGGACCTGTGCTGCTTTTTCCTATATATCTAGTTCCAAGATACAGAGCTTCAGGATCAGAAAGCCAGATTTTACTTTGTTGAAAGTTAAGGCTTCAACTAAAGACCTCATTAGACATGTGAAGGGAAAGTGAGGGGACAGCAAAGAACACAGTCTTACTCTGTTATCTCCTGTTGAGATCCATTTTCTGCTACCCCACATCCTTTCCCCTTAGAGGCCCTTTTTTCCTTTGCTTTATGCCATTTGGAGTCAAGTAATACCTGACTTAAAAGGCACTCTGAGCTCCATTTCTCTATGCTGCCAAAACAAAGCCCCACAGAGTTCCACTGGAAGTTGCCTTGCATCATGTGATGGACTCTGTGGGACTCTTTTTTGCAGCATAGAGAAACAGGGAGAAGACACAAAGAAGACTGCATCTGATGAGGTTGTAGAACCATCTTCCACATTTCAGTCCTTCATACCAGCAACAGTAGGGACTTTACAGGTCAATTTTTGCCTCTTGCCATGGGTTGGTGCTGAGGAATCCTAGTCCCCTGGCCACCTTGATCTTCTGAGTGTTCATAAATCTTCTGGATATGTGCAGATGGGACATTCAGCATAATAGTTAGGCAGCTTTCTACATACTTATGTGTATGTGTCATTAACTAATTTTTAAGGATTCTGCTCTGAGCTTTGACAAAAAGTATGCCCTTTGTTCACTTTATAGGTTTCGGTGCGACCTTTTGTAGAAGTTTCTTTTCAGAGAACAGTGTGTCGGACAACCACTGCTGAAGGGCCAAATCCAAATTGGAATGAAGAGCTTGAACTTCCATTTAGGTGCAAGTCCACCCTCTAAAGCATTTAATTCTGTGCCTCTTACAATGGATGATAATCTTACCTGAATAAGTATTTTGAGTTGGTCTGTGTAAATCACTTGCTATGACGTCTTTTCTTTATTTACACCTGTGAACTTGAATAATTTTTATTCCATTTTTATGGAAGAAGGAATGAAGTTAAAAACAAAAAGCTTCATCTTGGAGGGCAAAATATCAGCATTGTCCTCTCAAATAAGATTTCTGCTCTTCTTCCTCAGTATTTTTTTGAAATTGTTACTTTTCTAGCATTACACAGATTGTGGATCCATTTGTACCATTCAGTTATAGTGCTAGCATTCGTTTTTTATGTTTTTGGATTTGTAGTTTAGGAAGAGGTGTTTTTGAATTCTCAGCCAGAGAGCTCTGTGGTCAACAGACTACAAATCCCAGGATTCAATAGGATGGAACCTTGATAGGCACTACTACAGTATAGTGGGAATGGGCCCTTGAGATACTGAAAATTGTTCACACTCCGAATTTGTTTTAACTGGGTTGACATTCTGTTGCCAACTTTCTCTACACCTTTTCTTTGGATGACTAAATTTTCTATCTAAATGTTCAGCTGGAGTTTTAAGTTACTGTGATGCTAAATATTTGGGGACTGAGAATAAATTTAATTGAAGATAGCAGAGTTTTTGTTTGAGAAGGCCGTCCCCACTCTTCAAGTTACATCCCTGGCTTTACCCCTACACCTCACAAGTCACTCCACAATATCCTTTACTATGTTTTCTTTTGGGGAAGGGAAGGGAAAACCATTGACTGTCCAAACTCTGCCTTAACCATTGTGTGAGATCTGGATGGTAACCTTCCCTTGTTCAATGCTTGACCTCCATCTCAGTCTTTTTTAAGCAATTCCCATAAAATGTTTATGGAAATCGATGAGACATATTTGACATGTGTGAAAAAAAGGAGAAAGAAGAGAAAAGTGGTGATGGACCAAAGCAAAATATTCGATGGTTTGAAATTGTGTATGTGTGACTACAAATTGTGAAATCGTTTATTTTGAATATTTATCTCTATTTTTAAAAAATAATGTAGAGCTCCTGACGGGAACTACAGCACTTCCAGTTTACAGTCAGTAAAGGATGACGTCTTCATTAACATCTTTGACGAAGTCTTGTATGATGTCTTAGAGGTGAGCAAAGCACATTATACTTATATTGTATCTTAGGAGGACAAGGTGCTGACAGCCAAATACTACATAATATATGTGAGATACCAAATTGCAGAAAATCTTTTCAAAGCAAAGATTTCTTCCAGGATTTGCCAGCTAGTTCCTTCCACACAAGATGGATTGAGTTTGTCATGCTAAAGTTCAACAGTCTGAACACTTAAGCATTGGTCTGTATGGTGGTACAGATGGAAAATATCAGCAGTTAGACAAAGTTTTACCCTTTCAAAAAAATACCTGTATTTGCATAGATATACATAACTTTTGAAATGGGACTCAAGTGCAAACATAAACATTCATTTATTTGTCACCCATACCTTATACACAAAACAGAGTTTGGGTAGAATGAACAACTGGCAAGCAAATGTGTCCCTATCACAACCACCCATGTTACAATTTTGGATCTGGGTCTATTGCAATTCTGGATGTTCAATCTAGTATTCAAGAAACAACAAACCTACTAAACATAAGTTTGCTCCTATAATATCCGATGAAGTACTTCCTCCCATGTGTGCCTATTTTGTAGACATCTGTAGAAGACCTTCCCCAAGGTTACCAATGGGATGGCCTTCTCTGTGGACCTCCTCATCCAACCAGTTTTGGCAAATACTTTGTTATTTTATTGCATTGCTGTTCCAGTTATAAATTCATGTTTAACTGCTGAAAATTCATGTCAAAAGCTTAATTTGCCAAATAAGCTTTTCTTTTCTTTTGTTTTTTGCACAAACCTGTCCTTTCATCTTCATTGAAAATCAAGTACATTGTACTAGCTTCTCTTAATCCCAGTTTATGTATGTGGGGGAGCTCTCTGGGATATGAGGAGACTAGACATATTCTGCTTATTAGGATTTTGTGATTTCTATTTAGGATAATCGTGAAAGGGAAAGTGGTGCTGTCCATACTCGCATTGAGAAGCATTGGCTTGGATCCATTCGTATTCCATTTACAACAGTGTATTTTCAAGGAAGAGTAAGTACAAGTTCTAGAATGTGTTTCAAGGAATTGTGTGTTTGGGGATGGTGGTGTTTAAATCCTTTTATTCATGGCTGGGCAAAATTCAGCTTTCTATATGCTGTTGGACTACTAACTCCCATCTGCTGTAGCCAATAGAGCCAATGGTTAATGAATGCAAGGAAGTGCCATCCAGCAATATCTGGAGGAGTGCACATCGCCCTCACTGGCTATATTAATAACAAAGCAAAATATGTGTTGATCTTGACCGTTAGTACTCGGGTGAATATTGAATTTAAAAACGGTTGTGTTTAATTTCTCCTAGATTGAAGGTACATTCAAGATAGATATTCCCCCGGTTCTTCTTGGATATAGTAAAGGGAAAAATATGGGAATTGAAAGAGGCTTTGAATCATTTCGAAATCTGAGTGAAGGCTCTTTTCTGTCACTGTTTCTTACAATTGAACCCCAGCTCATTCCTGGAGAATCTATTCGAGAAAAGGTAACGCCCTTCAAGTTATTTTTTCTGAGTATAATTTTGAAATCTCAGGGAACGTTAATTAATATTTAGATTTTTAACTCATCAAAGATGGAAAGCTCAGAATAAGCAACCTTATTTGCAATTTGCAACCTGCAATTTTCTGCTCAAATATATTGTTGTGGTTTAATTTATGACAAAATTATTTTCATTTATTTTATTAAGTAATATGTAGAAGAAAACAACACAAGATGTGTGTTTTAGAATTTGATTGAATATGTTCAAAATAGCAATAGCTAAAAGCTGTAGCTATTTGTGCTCAGATGGATTTCCAGTTTCATTGTGGCAATACCCTTAATTAGTAGTAATACATTAATGTATGTGTAAATCCTGGGGAAAGTAATTGATTTGAGACTTTGCAAAGAATCAGATAAGTATAGGGAATGAGATTGCAGCTTCCTTGCATTTTTCAACTATCTTAGCTTTTTTACCCATGAGTCTGTATTGGTATGGTTGACTTCATTTGCCCATAAACCATTAGAGATGTGTACTATGGGTTGTTGTGGGTTTTTTTCGGGCTATATGGCCATGGTCTAGAGGCATTCTCTCCTGACGTTTTGCCTGCATCTATGGCAAGCATCCTCAGAGGTAGTGAGGTCTGTTGGAACTAGGAAAAAGGGATGTGTACTATTTGTAAAATTTTAAAAATGATAACCAAAATCCTGTATAGAAGCTTCATCTTTTTAAGTGGGAATTAGAATTAGGCAGTTTTATAACGTATCTATTCTGTAGTAAGCTGCTGTTATGTTATTATGCAGCAGGCCTATCAAAGTGATCAATGCACAATGATACCAATGAGCATCATATGCTGATGTGCATTGGTCCAGTTGAGCATCAGGCATCTAGACCTGGGGTCCCTAAAGTAAAGCTCATGGGCTGGATGCAGTCCTCCAAGGTAGTTTCTCTGTCCCTGCCCTAAGCTTTAGACATGGGGTTGCTCTAAGTCTGAAACAACTTGAAGGCACACAACAACAACAACAACAAAACTAATTAACTTAACTTTTTTTTGGAAGATGTCTTGAGTGTTCTAGGCAGGTTTTTTGGAGGAAGTTCCGGATGTGGAATGGGATAGCCAAGTGTTTCACTGAAGCCAAGGATGTATGGGAAATTGTTGGAACTAGAGTGGAAAATGAAAATGAAAGGGAAGCTGAGAAACAAGCTGAAATACTGGATAGGATAGCCTATGATGGTTCTTTTGGGAAATGTATCTCCATGTATTTACATAAACCTGACATAACAAGCATGGGAATCATGTGGCAGTTTAGATAATACTGGACTTTAGCAGCTCTAACTAGTAGAGGTGTGCAATTTGGCCAAAATGCATGCCATTTCGGTGACCATTGTTGGCTAGCCCCTCATTCTGTTTACCAGGAAGTTACTTGAATTGGGAGGGGTGTTGCTGTTTTCATTCAGAAAGATTCAGCCCGTTGGCTACAATGGGAAACTTTAAAGGCTCAATACTCAATCATTTTAAGGCCTATCTGCATGAACCCTACCTCAGTTTTAGACACCCACTTACAACTGCAGGCCTGCCAAGTTTCAAAACAATTCACCAATCTACTTATTTCTTAGAATTATTTTAAGTTTTTACCATAACATTTTTTTTAAAATAAGAAAAACTGCAAGGGAGGGTTCTGTGAATTGTCGTCACTGGTTATTCTCGGCCAATCAGATCATGGGCACAACCAGGCTTTTTATTGGCTGAGAAACAGAGAGAGAGAGAGAGAGAGAGAGAAACTTCAACTCCCATCATGCTCAGAGAGGAACGCAGAGACTTTTCTATGGCCACCCTATGCAAGTTCTGCTGGGAAAGTGAGTTCCCAGCAGGGCCCATGCTGGAGGAGGAGCCTAGGAAACTTTCCAAAAAGAAATGGATGGATCCTCCTGCTGCCAGGGAGGGAGAAAAGACACTGCAATAATCCCATCATCTCCAGGAGTCTTTCCTCAGGTATATTGCAGATTTAACCTCATCCTTTCCAGGAGCCAATAAAATCTGGCTCCCTTCATCTGTTTTGCTGGGCTTTGTGGTTCCCTCCTCCCCATTCTGTTTTCGGACATTATCTAAAATGGACCACCGAATATTACAAATTACTTTCGTTCAAACTGATTTGGGCTCAAGCCTACTAACTAGTATAACTAATGATGAGAAACGTTGGGAGTTGAAGTCTGAGAGGCCTCATGCAATAATTAATTGCATTCTCTGTTTTGGTTTTGTTGTTGTGTTCGTATACAGTTGGGAACTTGGTTAGATGTTCTGCAGAATCTTAATCATGATGTTGTCTGACTTTCGTTGTTACCAGAGACATTATATAAGCTTAGTCAATGTTTAAGTTTTATTTTAGGAACTTTTATTTTATGATTTTTAGTCATCTTTTATATTTCACCGATGTCATTTGTTTTCTTTCAGAAATAGTGTTAGCTAGTTTCTTTCAAGACAAAATTCAGTATCTTAGGAACTGTGGAGGAGAATATAAGAAATGCTCTGGAGATGGACTAAAAAGCATACTACTGACTTTTAAAAAAGTAATAGAAGAGAAAATTCAGTTTCAGTGTTGGAAGCCAGTTATTATCAAAATGTTAGCTAAGCAGTGCTATCAAAATAAACAGTTTAAAATTGGGAGAGAGAGGAAAAGGAAAAAGAAGTCAGGTAAGAACCTATTAAATGTCTCCAAAAATGAAAGGAGAATAATTGGGTGCATTCAGGTAGTCATTTTGTAAACTATTCTTTTTAATAATCAAGTTGTGGTGACAGAATTTAAATAGTCACGTTTGTTTGTTCACATGTATAATAAAGTGAACACAATGAAGAATACATATATATATATTTTAAAAACAACATGTTATTCTTTTTTTCTACCAAAATGTCCATAATTATGTTTGATGGTAAAACCTGGACTGTATGTCAATAAGGAACTAATGTAAATGGTGTTTTCAAAATCCCTCTGATTGAAATTTATATCATCCAACTTCAAAGGCATGGAGGTGTGTGTGTGTGTGTGTTTGGTTATGATTAATTTCTAAAGAACTTTGTTTCCTGCACTAGTCAGTTCTTTTTCACCTATTCTGTTACTTTTAAGCTTTCAATAAAATGAAATAATTGAATATGTTTAAATGCTTAAAATGCTTAGTTGATTTTTCATTTTATTTTCCATTTCTCACATCTTTGTCTCTCTCCGTGCTTGCCTTCAATCTGGATAGATGAATGAAATGCTTAAGAAGGTACACAATGTTGTGTGTAATGATGGAGCTTGGTTGGAATTGTTTTCATTCTTGTCTTGTACAGCTACCCCCTCCTTTTTAAAAAGTACAGTAGAGAATCGCTTATCCAACCTTTGTTCATCCAACATTCGGTATTATCCAATGCAGTCTGCCTCCCGCTTGGATCCACAGCTGATTTTTTTGCTAAATTTGTTAATAAGTAATTGCTATTATTATTATTATTATTTTTATTATTAACTTTATTTGTACCCCGCTAGCATCTCCCGGAGGACTCGATGCGGCTTACACAGGCCGAAGCCTCAAAACACAGTACAGTAAAACGTAACATCACAATAACAGCAAATCAAAACAATAAACAAAATAACATAACTCCACAATAACTAAGCAAATCAGATAATAAGCAAAATAACGACAATGACAGTACATCAAGACCTTATTAAAACTGGTTCGGCCGGCGCACTGGGGTACAAGGGTTAAAAGTGCTGAAATGGCAGGAGGCACGTAAGATTAAAAGTGCGGTGTGCAGCGACAATTTGTTATGCTAAAGTGCTACTAGGACTTGGGGTGGGGGTTCCTAGTCTGGGAAGGCACAACGGAACAGCCAAGTTTTTAAATTCCTTCTGAAAACGGCCAGAGTGGGGGCCTGTCTGAGATCCTTTGGGAGGGCGTTCCAGAGTCGGGGGGCCGCCACAGAAAAGGCCCTGTCCCGTGTCCCCACCAAACGCGCTTGTGATGTGGGTGGGATCACGAGCAGGGCCTCTCCAGATGACCGTAACGAGCATGTGGGTTCGTAGGTGGTGATGCGGTCACGCAGGTAGGGTGGTCCCGAACCGTTTAGGGCTACATAGCATTACTGTGTATTGAACTGCTTTTTCTGTCGATTTGTTGTAAAACGTGATGTTTTGGTGCTTAATGTGTAAAATCATGACATAATTTGATTTTTAATAGGCTTTTCCTTAATCCCTCCTTATTAACATTTTCACTTGTTCTGCCAGCCCATTTATGTTGGATAAGTATGACTCCACTGTTCTCTGTATTGTTGTGTCATACCAAATACGTATTTTCAGATAATGCAAAATGTGTAAACAGTAGAGTCTCGTTTAGCTGGACTTCACTTGTCCAACTTTCCGTGTTATCCGATGCTCTCTATCAGGATGAAAGGGGCAAAGGAATCCTCCGATGTCGCTTCCCGTTAGCTCGAAGGCAGGGCAATCTTTTGGCCTGGGAGTGGGAAAGGCGTTCTAGAGAGGGTTGCTGGAGAGCACTTGCTGGCACCTTGCATTGCGTCAGAGGAGAAGCAAAGAAGAGGCATGTGGTGGAAGACCAAATGGAGGGAGGGGGCCAAAGCAAAGGGCAGTACACACCACCTCTTCCCTGAAGGACTGCCACCTCCACGGCTCTGAGGGATGGGGCTTGGAGCTCCTCCAGGCCAGGAGAGAAAAGGTAGAAAATGTCCCTGCTTTAATTCCTCCATGTTATCCAACATTTTTGGCTATCTGACATTCTGCTAGCCCATTTATGTTGGATAAGCGAGACTCTACCGTATATCTTTTTGCCATAATGTTTCAAAACCCAGATAATTACATTTATAACAAAAAATGTAAGTACGTCTGCCCAATTCAGAAGTAAACTAGACTTCGTCAGAACCAAATAGAAAGAAGGGAGGTTTGAGGATCTGAATATATCTGAGTTAATCCTGTTTTAATTGATGCTTTTTGGCCTTACTTTGTCTGCTGAATCTCACTGTCTCAGAGTCTTTGCTCCAAAGATTGCCTGCTCATCAATAAAAGGAAAGGCAGGCTGTGACTGTACTTTTGAAGGAGCAGTACAGATCTCTTGATATTGTGAAGATAGGGTGCTAAAACAAAAATCACTTTATGATTACAGTATGATTGATCATACTGCTGGAGCCATCTACCTACATCCAATAAAATATGCCCTCTCTGGGAATTGTCTAAGTCCTCAGATGATTCTGCTGGACATTGTTATAGAGTCACCATAGAGGACATAGGAAAGCCCTTGAGAGGATACCACTAGCAGTTTTCTAGGTCCTCCAGGAACTTCTGGCAGAAGTCATTCATTTTTAAAGGGTTCACTTTTGTTCATGGTTTCCTGTTTCTATTGTAAGTTCAGGCATATATCCTCCTTCCCTCCCAAACTGGAATCATACTGGATATGGTAGACTTTGAAATATCTGAGATTTTAGGTAGAATTATCTGAGGAAAGTAAAATGATTCCAAATAGTTTAGGGCTCTATAGGTCAAACTCAGCACTTTGAATTGTAAATAGAAAAGACAATGCAGTTGACTGAACTGGATCGAGTGAAGGAAATTGAATCCTCCGTCCCATCTCTGTAAGAAGCATGTTTGCTGTATTGTGGTCCAGTTGACGTTCTCAAGTGATCTTTAAGAGCAACCTCACTTAGAGCACATCAGAAAAATCAGCAGAAGAGATAATTGATGCATATGCCTTCCATTGGATATGTACTAGAGCAGGGATGTCAAATTCATTTTCACTGTGGGCCACATCAGTCTTACGTTTGCTTTCAAAGGGCCATTTAAAATTGTAAGATGGTACAAATGTAACTATGTTTCCCTGGCACTGAAAGCCTCGCGGGCAATATAAAATGATGTGGTGAGCCAGATTTAGTCAGCAGGCTTTGCATTTGACATGTGTGGGATAGAGGGCCTTAGTAAACAGGATTATCATTTTTACAAGTTTGACAGCCAAGAAGATGAGAAGCTTCTCCAAGCAGCTGAGAGATACCAAGCTGAATGTGCTCTGAAGTTTCCAAGCCGCCAGTGTGTGACGACAGTAATTGACATCAATGGGAAGACAGTGTTTATTACAAGATACATCAAACCTCTGAACCCACCAGAGGAGCTCCTACAGCTTCAAGCAGACAATCTACAAGAAACTTCTGTAAGTTTTCTGGGATGGGTGGATAAAATATTTTCAGGTGTTGTAAAGTGCATTTTTATTTCCCCTTGTACACATACAGGGAGGTTTTGTGAAAATTAATGAAAAGGGGACTTTTATAAACAGCTGTAATCCTAATATACAAAATTTCCCTAATCTGGTGGAATAAGAACCCTTATTGTAAGCATCAGGAATATATACTGAACAATAATTTATTTTATTTCATGTCAAAAGCATTGCATAAATAAGTATAAAACTGGTAAAGGAAATACAATCGGTTAAATAATTTTTTGACCAAAAATGGGCAACAGCGACTGCAAGTCTTCCTCTGTGCGTGAGGCAGGGCATTGTGGACAAGCATACAGATGCAGAGTTGTTTGTTCTGCTCCACAGTTGCACAAGGTGGAGGAGTCTTCTAGGTAATGCCATTTTGCCAGGTTGTCTTGTGATCTGCCCATTCCACTTCTGAGTCTGTTCAGGGACTTCCAAGTTGACCTTTCTTGGTTTGACCCTGGAGGATGACCCTCGTGGGGGCCATCAATTTGGGATTTCCTGGTTTAGCTGCCCATAGGGATCCTCTTGTTGTTGCTAGAGGAACATTAAGAGGAGTGGTGGTTCTCATGAAGCTTTTCATTGATTAGGACCTACAGGGAGGAGGCTGATAGCCATGCAGTGGATGGCTTTCACAATGTTCAGCCTTATTTCTCTCACCATTAGCAGCAACTTCCTGCCGCACATTGGGGGTGGGGGGCAATGGCAGCTAGCTTGTAGAGTTTATCAACAGGTGTAGATTTAAAACATCCTGTGATTATTCTGCATGTTTCATTCAGTACTATGTTCACCTACTTCGCGTGGATAGACTTGTGCCAAACAGGGCAGCCATGCTTGGCAGTTGGGTAAGACAAGGCCAGGGCTGATGTTCTTATTAATTTTGGGTCTGCACCCCATTGCTGCTTGTACATTTCTACAGGATATTATTGTGTGCAGCTACTTTGTGCTTGATGTTCATATAGTGTCTCCTAAATGTTAGTGTTCGATCTAAGGTTACACTGAGATATTTAGGATGGAAACAGTGTTTGAGCTCTTGGCTTTCTCAGGTAACTTTCAATTTCCTGTTGTCTTCACCATTACATAAGTGGAAAGCACACACTTGTGTTTTGGCAGGGTTAGACTTCAGGTGGTTATCTTTGTAATAGTTGAACAATACTGACTTGCATGCCTTCAAGCTTCTTATTCCTTCTGCCGCCACCTACAGCTGCATGGTCATGGCGACATAATGTACCAACATAATTCTGGCATGAATCTCAGCTGAGTAATGATCTCTTGGCATTTTGATTTGTGAACCTTCTACTTCAGTCATCCTCAGATTGTTCCATGAATATTTCTCTATGCTTTCTACAACTTAACCCTCAAACTGAGCCAAAATATAAACCAGATTTAGTTTTAAAATGATTAAACTGGACCAGCAAAGAAGAATCCCCTGAAAGCTGGAGGTTGTTCAGTGTCTGGTGGGAAGTGATGCAGAGCTAGGAATGGGCCGGGGGGAATATTCTGTGGATTTCATCAGCATTAGCAATAGCTCTAGCATTATGCTAATGGAAATATCTATTCTGTGTCTTTTTTCTAGGAACTTGTGGCACGCTACGTTGCCTTGATTCCTTTCTTACCAGATGCTGTATCATTTGCTGGAATCTGCGATTTGTGGAGTACTTCAGATGTAAGTGAAAGGCCTGCAATTTGTCTTCATTTTTGTCTACAATTTCTTCAGTTCCCCTTCAGTTATTTTAGAACTAAAGAGCAGTTCTGATGCATAAAACCAAAGGCCTATCTTCTCCGGCATTATGTTCCCACAGTAGTCGGCCATTCTCCTGGTGCTGCAGATAAATGAGTATATGTCACTATTTAGATCAGAATCAATGTATGAACACAGAATGTTCATATTTCAGTTTTATTTGAGACTTCCAGAGATGTCACTTTTTACTGTTTTGAGTTCATGGTGATGTTTGGACATGGGCAAAATACTTGCTTATTTAGGCGATCTCTCATTGTCCGAGTAAGATTGTCTTCCAGATTCAGTGTACTGGCGGTGGGTATACAGGTAACTGTGGAGCTCTGTTCTTGACCTGCATGTTCTCCCGTAGTGAGGGCATCAGTTTCCAGGTGGAAGGCGGTCCTGGTCGGGGTTTGCTTGATGCGCCTTCCTCTTGGCACATTTCTCTCTTTTGCCCTCCATTTGTGCCTCTTCAAGTTCTACAGCACTGCTGGTCACAGCTGACCTCCAGCTACAGCACTCAAGGGTCAGGGCTTCCCAGTTCTCTGTGTCTATGCTACACTTTTAAAGGTTGGCTTTGTGCCCATCTTTCAATCACTTTTCCTGTCCTCCAAAATTCCATTTTCCGTTCTTGAGTTCAGAGTAGAGCAACTGCTTTGGGAGATGGTGGTTGGGCATTCGGGCAAAATATTGCATACATTACTGCTGATCTGTATATGATAAAACATGACTATGATTAATATGGCTTTATTAGGTAATATGGACTGCTTGCTGAGGCTATATTTATGAATTTAAAAGGTTTTATGTTGTAGATCAGAGCTTTCCGAACTTTTTATGTTGATGAGACAACTTTTAGTCATGCATTACTTTGTGATACAGTAATTCAGTTTTACTAGCAAACTGGATGGTAAGCCAACTCCAACAAGATTTTGTGAGACCCAACATATTTCATGAAAACCTTTCATTTATATTTTTAAGTATATGATTTATTGCTTATTTATGTTTGCATAACACACCTACACAGCACACTGAGAATGGCGACTTCCCACTAATCTGAGGGATGCTGAGTACTTGAAACAAGAATATTGCCCATCTTTCTGGTGCGGAAACAGATTCACTCAAAATGAATCTCATTCTCATTTGCAAACTCTCTCCCTCCCACCCATTTGGTTGCTCTTCCTTACCCTTCACCCAACCCAATTGTGTTCAGGGTCAGCTAGCCTTATTTCTCTCTCTCTCTGAGCTAAGTGCTCTTTTTCTTTTCTCCCTTTATCTTTGGAACAGGTGAGCTTCGTTGCCATAGTAGCACAACTATGGATGTTCTGTTTTCCTTTGCGTTGCATAGCAATGGGTTCAAGACGTTGACACAGAGCTAATTTTCTCTGTTATATACAGTGGGCTCTCTGGATCTGTGGAATCTGGATATGCAGTTTTCATGGGTTACTGTTCCCCATATTACTAAATGGCAGTGATATAAAAGCAGACATGCTGAGGCGTGCACATTCACATCACCACCATTTAATAATGTGAGCGGAATCATACGTGGACATTTGTGTGTCTGCGATGGCTTTCAGAACAGAGACCACTGTATATTAGCGTTTCCCCTCCAGAAGTGGTCCCCAGCTCTAGCTATTTCTGTTGTGTTTACTTCTTGTTTGAATCCAGAGAGCAGGGTGAGCTCCCTCTGTCTGCTCCCATGCGGGGACATGAGAGAAGCCTCCCACAGGATGATAAAGAATCCGGGCATCCCCTGAACAACATCCTTGCAGACGGTCGATTCTCTCACACCAGAAGCGACTTGCAGTTTCTATTTTAAAATAGTTTTTATTAAGGATTTTATAGTATAAGATAAGATCTGGGAAATTGGGTCGATAAAAGTTTGGACTGGAGAAGGGGATGTGGCTGGGGGGGGGGGGGGAGAGAAGGAGGAAGTAAAAAAGAGGGGGGAGTTACAAAAACTGTGTGGGGGGTTGTACTTCCATTCTTTATAGTGATTCACTGTAGATAGTAGCACCGCTAAGTCCTTTGTTAAACTTCGGCGACCTCCTCTTCTCTTTTTTCACACGATGGTACTTTCTTCTTCTCCTATTCATCCTGTTAAATTAACATATTGAAATTATTTTCTTTTAACCATTCTTTTAGTGGGGTCCAGTCAATTGTCCTTATGGGTATGATTTTGATAACAAGAAAGTTAAATTGTCCATACCCATAATATCTATTATTTTCTCTAACCCAGGGGTCCTCATACTTTTTAAACAGAGGGCCAGGTCACAGTTTATCAAACTATTGGAGGGCCAGATTATAATTTGAGGAAAAAAAACATAAATGAATTCCTATGCACACTGCACATATCTTATTTGTAGTGCAAAAACACTTAAAAACAATATAATTAAAATGAAGAACAATTTAAACAAATATAAATGTATTAGTATTTTAGTGGGAAGTGTGAGTCTGCTTTTGGCTGATGAGATAGGATTGTTGCTGTTGTTGTTGTTATTTTTGTTGTTGTGTGCTTTCAAGTTGTTTCAGACTTAGGTTGACCCTGAGCAAGGGCTGGGTAAATGACCTTGGAGGGCCGTATCTGGCCCCCGGGTCTTGGTTTGAGGACCCCTGCTCTAACCAATTTTCCTTGGATGGTATTGCAGTTTGTCTCCATACCCTGGCATACACGATTCTCGCAGCCGTTGTCAAATATGTGAATATTTTGTCATTGTTTATGTTCCATTAAGTATTGGTCATTCTTAATAGAGAAAAATCAGGTTGCAATGGCATCTTTTGTTTCAATTTTTTTTGGACATAGTTCATGGATTTCTTTCCAGAAAGATTTAGCTTTCTCGCATGACCACCACATATGGTGGAAGGTACCTACACAATTCCCGCACTTCCAGCAGTTGTAATTTATGTCTTTACAATATTTGGCCAGTTTCTCAGGGGTTTGGCAGTTTCTCAAGTCGCTCCTGACACACACACACACAAAAACATATTTGTGTTGATGTTTGCTGTTTACATTTGCCACAGCTATTTCAGATGGAGCCTTCCTCACCTTTTTGTGTTGTTGCTTGCCTTACAAGCATTTGTTCTTCAGTCTAAAGTGCTCTCACTGAAACTTTTGTCTTGTCCCTCTTTGGAGACCTAATAGCTCTTTTGAAGTTCTACTACAACAAAACACTTTCTTTCAGTAGTTGTCCCAGATCAGTGTTTCTCAACATTTAGCCATCTTGATTTTTTTGAACCTCAGCTCCAGAAGCCCAGACAGAATGGCCAATTTGATAATGAAGCCTACATTCCCCCCTAAATCTCAGTATTTAGCCTCACACCTTCTAGGTCACAAGCTGAACACCTCCAGATGAAAGCAGAGATCCTGCCACCATGACACACTATCCTCTGGAGGTTTTTTTGTTAGTTTAGGCACATTAAATCATAATTTACCTTCCTTATCTCGTGTTGAACTGAACCAAAGTCCTAGGGGGCATAGGGCATTTCCAGACAAACAAGGCAGTACATTACGAGGGAAGATTCCTGCACAATGCAAATAAACTAGGAGTGTTAATGATTCTGCTAATACAAGTTGTTTGCTTGCGTCTGCTAGCAATTCCTTGATCTTTTGGCTGGAGATGAAGAAGAACATGCTGTGCTGTTGTGTAATTATTTCCTTGCCCTTGGCAAAAAAGCCTGGCTTCTAATTGGAAATGCTATTCCAGAGGTAAGTCATTTGATGTTTACACAAACCTCCACATGACTTAGAAAATAAAAAATCCTTTGTAGTTTGCTGCATCAAAATGGTCAGATTTCATTGCACTGGCAACGTATTTTAAGATAAAATCATTCAATGTGCTTGACAAAATTGTGCAACAAGTTCTCTAGTTCTAGTGGTCTTCAAATTCAATAGAATCACACTGGATGGTGATTTTTTTCTTTGTTTTTATTTCTCATAATCATCATCAACTACTTTTTTGTGTTTTGTCAACAGCTTTTAAAATAGGAAACCTAACATTAAAATAAAAAATAAATTCTTAGAAATATTAGAAATTACTTTAAAACAGGGGGTGTGGTGGCACAGCGGGTTAAACTGCTAAGCTGCAGAACTTGCTGATTGAAAAGTCAGCGGTTTGAATCCACAGACAGGGTGAGCTCCTGTCGTTAGCCCCAGCTTCTGCCAACCTAGCAGTTCGAAAACATGCAAATATGAGTAAATCAATAGGTACCGCTTCTGTGGGAAGGTAACAACACTCTATGCAGGCATGCAGGCCACATGATCTAGGATGAGAGCTAACAAATTGAAACTAAATCCAGACAAGACAGAGATCCTACTGGTCAGTCAAAAGGCCAAACAGGGCATAGGGTTTCAGCCTGTGTTGGATGGGTTTACACTCTCCCTGAAGATGCAGGTTCACAGCTTGGGAGTGATCCTGGACTCCTCGCTGAGCCTGGAACCCAAGGTCTCAGCGGTGCACGGGAGAGCTTTTGCACAATTAATACTTGTGCACCAGCTGCACCTGTACCTTGGGAAGTCTGATCTGGCCACAGTGGTCCATGCTCTCAAATAGATTACTGCAATGTGCTCTATGTGGGGCTGCCTTTGAAAAATGTTCTGAAACTTCAACTAGTCCAACAGGCGGCAGCCAGATTACTTACTGCGGTGACATACAGGGAGCATACCAACCCCTGTTATGTCAGCTCCAATGGCTGCCTGTCCAGTTCTGAGCACAATTCCAAGTGCTGGTCTTGACCTATAAAGCCCTATATGGTTCTGGCCCAGCTTACTTGTCCAAGCGTATCTCCCCCTACGTCGCACCTCGAAACTTACAATCTTCTGGGGAGGCCCTGCTCTCGATCCCACCTTTGTTGCAAATGCGCTTGGTTCCCGCCTGTGGAACTCACTCCCCAGTGAAATTAGGTCAACAGCCTCCCTCCTTTCCTTCAGGAAAAAGTTGAAGACATGGCTATGGGACCAGGCATTCAGATAGCAGGCTGACAATAGAAATGACGATAATTCTATGGAAAAAAAGGACTATGGACAGGCTTCTGATTAAGTTGTTGATCATAGAACATGGACTTGACATGCCAACTAATTCAATGTGTACTATCTTAAATGGTTTTTAATCTAATTTTAATGTTTTAACTTATTATGTCACTGTTGTTTATTTGTTGTATATGTGGGGCATTGAATTGCTGCCAGCTATAACCCATCCTGAGTCCCCCTTCAGGGGTAGAGAAGGGCGGGGTACAAATATTTGAAATAAATCTATATATATAAATTTGTTAGGGGCATCCAACGAGGAAACAAAACTCAAAAACCCCCTAACGAAACTTAACCAAAATTCCCATGCCCATAACACAACCCACAAGGTACAAACATATCTACTCAAAATGAAAAACAACACAACAACACACTCACAAAACGGCAAAACAACAAAACTCAAAAATCCCCCAGCGAAACTTAACCAAAATCCCTGTGCCCATAACACAACCCACAAGGTACAAACATATCTACTCAAAATGAAAAACAACACAACACACTCACAAAACGGCAAAACAACAAAACTCAAAAATCCCCCAACGAAACTTAACCAAAATCCCTGTGCCCATAACACAACCCACAAGGTACAAACATATCTACTCAAAATGAAAAACAACACAACAACACACTCACAAAATGGCAAAAGAACAAAACTCAAAAAAACCCCAACGAAACTTAACCAAAATTACCATGCCCATAACACAACCCACAAGGTACAAACATATCTACTCAAAATGAAAAACAACACAACACACTCACAAAACGGCAAAACAACTGAGCATGCGCATTGGCGCCCAGCCGCAAGTTCCATCGCGCGCGCACATGGCCTTCCGGCCAACGTTCCCTCTGCGGAAACCATGCCCACTCCAAGCCCCGCCGCGCCACTTCCCGCACACACACACACCCTGCCGCACACACACACGCAACCCCACACTCCATCACTCCCCCCGCCGCCGCACACACACACGCAACCCCATGCTCCATCACTCCCCCCACCGCCGCACACACACGCAACCCCACTCCCCCCGCCGCCGCACACACACACGCAACCCCACTCCCCCCGCCCCCGCACACATACAAGCAACCCCAGGCTCCATCACTCCCCCCACCGCCGCACACACACACGCAACCCCACGCTCCATCACTTCCCTGCCCCAATCTTACCTCCTTTTACTTCAGGCCACCTCCAAACCCCACCCCGCCCCTTCCCGCCCTGTCAAAATCTAGGAAAGACAGGAAGGAAGGAAAGAAGGAAGAAAGAGAAAGGGAGGTAAAGAAAAAGGGGGAAGGAAGGAAAGTTAGAGGAAGAAGAAAAGGAAAGGAAAGGAAAGATGGAAGGAAAGAAAAGAGAGACAGCAGAAGAGAAAGAAAAAGGGGGAAGGAAGGAAAGAGATAGAGAAAGAAGAGGAGAAGGAAAGATGGGAAGGAAGGAAGGAAGGAAGGAAGGAAGGAAGGAAGGAAGGAAGGAAGGAGGGAGGGAGGGAGGGAGGGAGGGAAAGAAGGAGAGAAAGAGGGAAGATTGGCCACAGCAACACGTGGCGGGTAAAGGTTGTTATTTCTATTATTATTATTATGATGCTATTGTTCCTATGAGACCCTTTTAGGGGGAATGGGAGAGGTGTCCGGTCCCAGAGGCAATGCATTGCATTATTGTTATTGTTGTTATGGTGGTGAAATAAAAGGAAATAAAAAGTGAAAGAAGGAAGCAAACAGGGAGGGAAGAAAGGCAAAGGAAGAAAGGGGGAGGGAATGAAGGAAAGAGAGAAGGATGAAACCAAGTAGTGAAAGAAGGAAAGAAAGAAAGAGGTAGAGAAGGAAGAAAGGAGAGAAAGGGGGAGGAAAAGGGGGAAGGAATAGGTAGGGAGTGGGACCTCTCTTTCATAATAGTCCAGATAGCTACCTCAACTTTGATAAGTTTTACTATAGGCCACAGCAACGCGTGGCAGGGCACAGCTAGTAAATAATAAGAGGTGTCTACGGACAACGCCAGCTCTTCGGCTTTGAAAAGGATGAGCACCGCTCCCCAGAGTCAAGGGGAAACCTTTACCTTTACTTTAAAACAATTTTAATAGGCCCCCCATATAATCAATGGTCACGGAAGCATAAAGCTGATACTTAAACTACAATATATTTCTTAATAAAATAAGCATGTAGTGTCCCTTAGCTGACAATGCAAATTGGGCTACCTTGACAAATAGGCATTATCACTTATCAATGCCATAAACAGACAACTCCTTTAGTAGGGAGTCTCTCTCTTTCCCACTTTCTAGGCTGTGGATTTTCTTCTGCAAGGTTTACCTTCACAAATGTTTTCTGGCTCAGTCAGTTACCCCTGGTCTTCCTCTATCTGGGAATCCAAATCTTCTGCAGAATGTAGCATAAGACTTTACTGCTAGGCTCACAGATTGTTGATCTCAGCATCCCAGTTCTTCAAGATATCAACCAAGATATCTAGGTCTTTCGAAAAAGCCCTCTCCATAAACAGGCGATTAAGACACCATTAATGAGCCTTTTGAAGAGAAACCAAAACTTCTGAGTTTTGTAAACACTACACAGGCTGTAAAATATCTAGACAGACTGAGAATAAGAAGAAAAACACTGAAAAAAAAGCTGGAAATACAAAGTGCTTCAAAAAGATGAACCTGATTTGAAATCAACATATCTCTGCAACCACAAAAGGATGGAGCATAGAGTTCCAAATAATTATTGCTAGATGCCTCTCCCAGCACACAAACAACCCCTAACCTCAGTCAATCACAAGATGGCAACTACACAACTTAAGGCCTAATGAGATTATCTCCATTTGTGGAGTTATTTTTTAAGATTGATTTCTGTCTCAAAATGGTTAGTAAACTATTTGTAACTTTATACTGCTTTGAATTTGGGACCATCATTTTGAAACATCTTATACATAACAGAGCTTAAGACAAGCCATTTGTTGTCATCTTCTCTCTCTAGTCCAGTGGTTCTCAACCTGTGGGTCCCCAGGTGTTTTGGCCTACAACTCCCAGAAATCCCAGCCAGTTTACCAGCTGTTAGGATTTCTGGGAGTTGAAGGCCAAAACATCTGAGGACCCACAGGTTGAGAACCACTGCTCTAGTCTTTGTTTTTGTCGGACTCAACAATAAGAAAGTGACTTCTCTGTATGCAGCTGAACTAGTTTTCTTTTGAATGCACATTGCCTGGCCACTCCATGATGTTGGCTCAGCTAACAGTGATGTGGCTAGATTCATCCCCATCCAGAGCAAAGGCAGCCTAATGTATGCCTATGAGTCATAGGATGCTTCTAGGCATGTCATCTTTATGCCCCCCCTCCCTCCAGGATTGTCTCATTGCTCAGCAAGAAAAACAATCAAATGATTGTTTGCCATACCTGGAATAAAATAGGGCAAAGTCCTGGACAGGCCCAAAGGAACAAAAAAAGAAATTGACTTTTCAGCCACTATTGATTTTATATGAAACATATGTTTATACTTTTGAATCTCGTGCAATCCTTGTGGAAAATTCCTTGGACCTTTAAAATTGCCACCCCGAGCTAGAGCTGCTAGATTTTAGGTGCTCTGCTGGCAAGAGAAGTTTAATTCGAATAAATACTAAACACTGGGTCTAAAGTAGAACTTGAGTATCTCTGCTACATATTTGCTTTCTTAACTGAGTCCTGGTGGAATGCTCTTGATGAAGACAAATTAGATTCTGAGGGAACATGAAAAATGGGATGTGTTATGCTCAGCTGTAGGCCTCACCTATCTTTCCCTACTGCATTCGCCTTCCTCATAGATATGCCAGCAAGGGGTTTGAGATGCTGAGCATACAGAGTATATGCTGAGTATATGCCAGCAAGGGGTTTGAGTTGCTGAGCATACAGAGATTGGAAAAGTTACTTTTAGGGGTGACTGCAACTCCCAGAACCCTCCAACAGGATTCGGGAAATTATCCTCCAAAAATTTCTCATATCTGGAAATCTCCAAAAACGCCCACCTTTATTCTGCTAGCAATCCAATTCTGCCTTTGCGGTGGCAGCTGCAGCACTTGCTCTTTCATCTATCAGATATAGTATATCTCCAACCTTGTTTCTTTTATGTCAACAAGATGTGATGCTCGAAACAGACTAAGGATCTGTGAAATGGTGGAAGGTATAGATTTGTGCTGAGTACTATACTTTGCTTTCTGCCATTTCGTAGATCCTCAGACTCTCTCAAGTCTTACGGCTCATACACGAAGAAGTTGAAGGTTGGAGAGACACTAAAGATCTGCAAAATGGCAGAAGGCATATCTTTATATGCAAATATTGCTATTCCAGAAGCTGAAATGTAAAACACTTCTGGTCCTGAGCATTTCAAATAAGGGATGCTCAACCTGTATTTCAAGCTCTGTGAGCATATATGTGTTTCTTGCAAGAGTTCAAGGCAATTCAGATGCACTGTCTCAAGAGTGAGGCACATTTGAACTTCCAGATGGTTTAGACCAGTATTTGTCAACCTGTGGGTCCCCAGATGTTTTTGCCGTCAATTCCTAGAAATCTTAACAGCTGGTAAACTGGTTGGGATTTCCGGGAGTTGTAGGCCAAAACACCTGGGGACCCACAGGTTGAGAACCACTGGTTTAGACTGAAATACTCATAATGTCATGCCGGGAGCTGAATTCCAAAACAGACTAATACTGACTTTCTAAAGTCAGTATTAGTATCCACACTTAATTCAGATAAGTTAGCTTGTCTGCCTGGGACATTTAAAGGCACTTGGATAAATCAAGCATTCAGAGGTTTCTCATTAATACAATTGCTATAAATCAATGCCAGTTTTGTAGTAGATAACAAATTTGCCTAAAACCAACATGTCAAACTGGCAGAATAATAAACTGTAGTCCTAAGTGTTCACAGTAGGGAAAATCTGCTTGGTAATGAAATGCCTTCCCTCCTGAATCTGGACACAATTTTAAATGGCCCCGGCCCAATTTACCTTTCCGAACACATCTCCCCCTATGAACCATCGCGGAGATTAAGATCCTCTGAGGAGGCCCTGCTTTTTATCCCACCATTGTCACAGGCACGATTGGTGGGGACAAGAGACAGGGCCTTCTCGGTGATTGCTCCCCAGCTATGAAAATCCCTTCCTGGTGAGATCAGGTCAGCCCCCTCCCTCCTGTCCTTTAGAAGGGTGGTAAAAACTTGGCCGTGGGACAAAGCTTTCGGGACAGGGCAATAAAGCAGCAATAGGAAAGATGACCAGGTCAATTAGATTTGACACGGATGACTAGGACGGTTTTTAAATGGTGTATTTTAATATTTTGATAAATGTTTTTTTTAATGTTTATGTATTGTATGTGAATTTGTGTCCCGGCATTGAATGTTTGCGTGTACCTGCTGTACTCCGCTCTGAGTCCTCTTCGGGGTGAGAAAGGCGGAATACAATTTTTAAAAATAATAAATAAATAAATAAAATCCTAAAATGTACTGTTATAGCCAAAATATAACCCCTAACCACAAGATGAGGGCAATATATAACATCCTAAAGTACCAGTAATACATTAGGTCTTCCAGCCCCTTACAATGCAGTGTGTAAAGCCCAGTCTATGAATAATTAATCTTGGTATTAGAATGAATTCACTGGATATAAAATACAACTTAGCTAGAATAATATCTGTGTATGATAGGAATTGCTGATATCACCTATTGTGTGCTTCATAGGGATAAGTGTGCGATCAACTGTTTCGGCTTATGTGACATGCTTACATTTGCATATATCTGTCCTTGTCTAATAGCAATGATTTTTTTAAATGCATGCAAAATTGAAATGTTTTCTGTATTGCAAAAAATATTTCCTAAGACTTTCAAAAACTTTATTCCCAGGGACCAACAGCATATGTGCTAACTTGGGAGCAAAATCAGTATGTAATTTGGAATCCCAGTTGTGGCCGTTTCTATGGACAGTATGATGCTTTCTGCCCATTACAAAGTGTTGGCTGCTTAATTTCCTGTGACAATGTAAGTCAATCACATTTATGTATCTGTCTTTTTATCTTAAGAATCTATGAAGCTCCTGGGTCAAGCCCGTGACCCATTAAAGCAACATAATTTAGGTTATACGCAGATTCTTTTTACTAAGTTGTCTGTGCCTGAAACCCAGTCTTCAGATGCAGAAGAAAGGGACAACCCTGTTTCATCTAATGGTCATCTTTTTGGCTAAATTGCCTTGCCAAAATTAAGGTTTACATTAGATTTGCCTAAGAGGAAGCTCCTTCAGTAGCGGCTGGAGCTCCTATTTGAGGGACAGTCACTTCTCATTTAACTGGTACACTCATTAGTCATAAAACACAATTTAAAACATTTAGCACACATTATAAAACCATGAAAAAATCATTAAAACATATAATCACCAGTGACCAAATAAATATAACCAAGTAAAACCAAGTTGCTCTTCAGGTCAAAGTAGAAACTTAGTACTTGTTTGCTGTTAGGGAGTATTAACATCCTATATTCTCCTAGGTTTGGTTCAATGTTCAACAGTACGATTCCCCACTGAGAATAAGCTTTGATGTCACCAAATCTAAGCATTGGAAACCCTTTTTTTCAAGAAGTCTACCATTCCCTGGTCTTGCTAGTGTGCAGGTAACAGAAATTTTATTCAAGCATTTTCTAGCATAGAAATATATTTGTAGCTTTTCCTCCATGTTTCTGTTTTGATTTTCTTGAGAGGATTTGAGACAAATCCTAAACTGGACTTTTACTGTGCAGTTTTAGGAAACGTTTGTGAAATTGCATGCATGCACATGTTTGTGTTTGTGTATATTGTTCTCCTTCAAATAATAAACCAGTCAGGAACCTGTACCATTTTTCTCCAATAATAGAAGGCATAGTTTTTCAAATAACACTGCAGATTTATTGCAGCACATAGAAGAGTTTCAAGCAGACTGGGTTTTTAAAATCATCTTTATTGCATGATTTTTTAAGTAATTATACATTAAAATTTTGGGTAGGATGGGATGGTGTGGTAGGGGTTTGGATGAGAGGTGGGGAAAAAGAAAGGAGAAAAAAAAGAACCAAATGAAAGAAATAGGGGGACGAGGAGGGAGGGAGAGAGGGGCTTTGTCTTCCAGTCCATTCCACAAGTGGGTTTCTCTTCCTAAAATTTCTCATAATTTTCTCACAGTTTTGCACCAAATGATATCTTCTTTCATATTTTATCAGCCTGAAGAACTGTTCTACCAACCTGCAGACAATGCAGCTGCACTAGATCTACAGAGCAGGTAATCTTGCCTGCTGTTTTGCAACCACATTAGCCATAGTCTATATCAGGTGACCATTGACTTTCAATATCTGAGTTTTCCAGGCTGTATGGCCATGTTCCAGAAGCATTCTCTCCTGATATTTTTCCCACATCTACAGCAGGCATCTTCAGAGATCGTAGGTCTGTTGAAAAATAGGCAAGTGGGGTTTATATATCTTGGAATTTCCAGTGTGGGAGAAAAAACTCATCTGCTTGAGGCAAGTGTGAATGTTGCAATTGGCCAGCTTGATTAGAATTTAATGGCCTTGCAGCTTCAAAGCCTGGCTGCTTTCCTGCCTGGGGGAATCCTTTGTTGGGAGATGTTAGCTCGCCCTGATTGTTTCATATCTGGAATTCCCGTTTTTTTAGTGTTCTTTATTTACCCTCCTGATTTTAAAGTTTTTTATCATACTGATAGTCAGATTTTGTTCATTTTAATGGATTTCTCCTTTCTGTTGAAATTGTCCACATGCTTGTGTATTTCAATGGCTTCTCTGTGTAGTCTGACATAGTGGTTGTTAGAGTGGTCCAGCATTTCTATGTTCTCAGATAATATGTTGTGTCCAGGTTGGTTCATCAGGTGCTCTGCTATGGCTGACTTCTCTGGTTTAATTACTCTGCAGTGCCATTCATTTTCCTTGATTCATGTTTGGGCAATGTTGCATTTGGTGGTCCCTATGTAGATTTGTCCACAGTGGCATGGTATATGGTAGACTCCTGCAGAGGTCAGAGGATCCTCCTTCTCCTTTGCTGAATGTAGCATTTGTTGGATCTTCTTAGTGGGTCTGTAGTTTGTAGGTTGTTTCTTCATCAGCTTCCCTATGCGATCAGTGGTTCCCTTGATGTATGGTAAGAACATTTTTCCTCTGGGTGGATCTTCATCTTTACTTTCATGGCTTGTTGCTGGTCTTGCAGCTCATCTGATGCCTGCCATAGATGCGGGCATCAGGAGAGAATGCTTCTGGAACATGGCCATATAGCCAGAAAACTCACAGCAACTCAGTGATTCCAGCCATGATAGCCTTTGACAACACAGTATCAGTGTCATTCTTTTTGTATTAGTTGATACATTGCAAGTGTGTGCTAAATAACCCAATAGTTCTCTCCATAAAAAAACCCAATCTCTACAGAAAGATCTCTTGTACTATACGGAGAATCTACATCCTTTTTTTGATATGTTTTTTTCAAATATATGCAATTTTTTGTATGGAGGCGCATTTTATCATATAAGCCCTGCTCCATTCTCTCCTGAACAAAGTTTAACTCAGTTTGCCACTTGCTTATGAAATATCTGGATTGTGGCTTTTTGAAACTGGTGGTAGTTTAATTGTAATTCTGACCATTCATGATGAGAGCCATTAAATCAAATGGATTTATCGGTGTTCATTAATCATTCACAGTAAAATTCAATGAGTTTCTTGTAGGGACTCACCAACAGAATTCCAGTCACTTATTTCTACTAATGTTTTTAAACCACATTCTATAGGCAGAAGTCAGTCTCAAAAGTCTGGGTGTCCTCTGGGTAACGTTCATGCAGACGGCCAATTCTCTCACACCAGAAGCGACTTGCAGTTTCTCAAGTCGCTCCTGACACAAGAAAAAGATCTCAAAGTCAACCAGATTTCCTAGTTGTTTCATACTTTGTGAATCCAGTGTTGCAATGAATCTGCAAAAATTTAACAGCACCTTTTAAAACTATTTTATTCAAATTTAGACTTGAGAAGATACTGAAAGAAAAGATCATGGAATGGCGGCCAAGATACTTGACACGTTGGAACAGATATTGCACTTCCACTCTTCGGCACTTTTTGCCCTTGCTGGAAAAAAATCAGGGCAAAGATATGGAAGATGACCATCAGGTCGAACTTCAGAAACAGCTGGGAGATTACAGGGTAGTGTGTCACTTTCCTGTCCCTCAAATCATACATAGATCCTTGAAATATTAAATTGACACGGGGATTATAGATGTGGTTTAAAAAGTGTGCCTGGTTTGCATGCACCAGTGGTTTGCATGCACCAGTGGAGCTGGGGAAAGGTAATCTTGATTGTGGAGCAAAGTCCCCAGGCCAATGGCATCTCTTGGTGGCAAAACATTTTTGGAAAAATTAACACTTTAGAAGAGCATCAGATAGTAAATTTACTATCAGCAGATGGTGCCGTGGACCAAGAGAAGAAATATCATATTTTATTGTACAAAATATACATTGTAACATCATTAAAGTATGTATGTCTGCTGCTTCGGCAAACCTGGGATACTGTCATTGGCCAACTGGGTGTGGAAGCCGTATTGCTATAAATTGACATTCATCATCCACAATAATTTAAGTTCTAAGGCAGAAACAATCTATATTTTATTATTAAGCTAACCGTGAACCGGAAAGGTATTGTTTTAAAAACAGCTTTAATTCCTGTCAAGTCCAGAAGTGATTTGCAACCTGTTTTTTCTTAGTATAATTTATAGTGGAACTACAGGAATTGCTATTTTGCTGGAGATTAAGTATTCCCAGTATAGGGAACATGTGACCTTCAAGCTTTTGAACTGCATCCCCCCCTCACCCCAGATCTCTCTCCTAGCTATGCTGGCTAAGACTGTGACCGAATTAAGCATGCTATTAGTTGCCAAACCTCATCCAGTTTCCCACTCCACCTCAGCCTGGCCATGGTATTTCCCAAAATTGCATCACAGGTTATTGGCTAACACTTACCTTCTTTTTTCCTTATAGGTGTCCGGGTTTCCTATCCACATGCCCTTTTCAGAAGTTACACCTTTAATAGAGGCTGTATACAGCACTGGAGTTCATAGCATTGATATTCCCAATGTCGAGTTTGCGTTAGCAGTGTATGTTCACGCTTACCCTAAAAATGTTCTTTCAGTGTGGATTTATGTTGCTTCATTGGTTCGTAACAGGTAGACGCTTTCCTACTTCAATTTTTATCTTGAATGCTTTCATGCATTTTTATCTGCTCTTTTTAGTATTTGAATATGCATCAGTTTGTATTTTAAACTGAGAAGGCTTTGTATTTTTATACACTTAAAATAAAGTCCAGTGTAGGCCTCTTCAACCAGTGGTTTTCCAGCTGTTTGGACCTCCAACTCTCAAAAGCCCCAGCCAGCTTGTTCAATGATCAGGATTTCTGGGAACTGGAACCCACAGGTTGAATAGTCCTGGTTTAGTGGCTTAAGTCTGGCATGTTTTAGCCAAGGCTTGGAAGCAGGGCTGGCCCTGCCATTCAGCAAAATAGATGCAGTAGATGCTTGGAGGAGGGAAAGAACACTGGCAAAGTGTTGGAGTTCAGAAACCTATGTACAATCACTCAGGTTGGCACTGACTAGAATTATATAAAGAGAGGAGGGGATCAGGAATCATATCCCCTCCTCTCTTTATATACTTCTGTGTACTGATCAAAACTATCAAAATGTATCAAATCACCTTAGTACAAGGCTTGGAAAAATCGAGTTTTATGGTTTTAAGAATTCATTTCCTCGGTAGTTTTTTTCCAATTCCTGTAAATCTTGTTCAGATGGATTTGGTACCTTTTGGAAACAAGCTTCACATTTGTTTTCATATGCTTTTAAAATACCATTTCACATTTAATTATAGGATCGGAACATGTTAATTTGAACATCTTAATGAACTGATCTGTTGACTAGTCTATGAAGACCACATGGTTACCATCATAAATAGCAGCTTACCTTCTCCCTCCCCTAAGGCACTTTAACATAGGAAAGCTGATGAGTCCCCTAGTCCTACAATGGGTTAAAAAAAAACAACCAACCAACAACAAAAACTCTTGAAATTCCTCTTACTGACCACTAGATATATTTGCACACAGTCCCAAATGTAAACTGTATTTTTTCAGGATGAAAGTCAAGAACTGTTTCAGGCAATTTTATTTATAGAAACCTTGATTGTTATTTGCAATGTTTTATACTTTTTGTAATTAGCACAATCCAAAACATTGATTAAAATAATCCTTGTTCAAATTGAGTCTATGGTCAATTTTAAAGCAATGGTTAATCAAATGCTAAGCTCTGTAATATACAGTCAATTCTATCCTTTGTCCTCTGTAATTCATCTTTATACCAAGTGCTGCACTGACTTGGTACTTCTATAGCTAGCTGTATAATAGGGCTGGGCGGTTTCATTTCGTAATTTCATAATTCGTTAAAAATTCGTTATTTTTTTTATAACGAAGCGATAACAAACCATTCAGGAGCAACTAAAAAACGAAACGAATTTTTAAATTCATTTCGTAATTGTTTCGAATTCGTTTCGTTATCGTTTTGAAATCGTTTCGTTATTATTTCCGCATGTCTGGGGCAAGTTTTATAGTTGTTGTTTGTTTAATCAGTGAAAAAAAATTATAACTATCACACCAACAGTCAACAACAGAGGGAGAGGGAAGCTTCAGAAGTTCCCCCTGTCCCATTTGGAGTTTTTTTAGCGTATTGCGCGGTCGTGTCCGCCATTAACGAATCGATTCGTTATTGTTTCGTTATTGTTTCGTATTGTTTTGTAATTTTACGAAATTTCGTAAATATCAAACTTTTTAAAAGAAAAATTTCAGAATTCTTTTAAAAATCGAAACGCAACCCCCTCAAAAAAACGAATTGATTTTAGAAACAAATTTTTCCGTGGTTGCCCAGCCCTACTGTATAATATTAAAATTCAAAGTTTAGACATAGACAGTTGATTTCCTACATGCAGGAAGTTTAATACATAAGTAATGTATTTCCAGAGTGTCGAAGGGTCCACTTCCTCTCTGCTTTCCTCCCTTTTTTCTCTTTCCTTTGTCTCCTCATACCTTTTCCTCTTTTCCTTCTTCTCCTTCCTTTCTTTCATCCCTCCCTTTCACACCCTCCCTTTCACACCCTCCCTTTCCTTTCTTTCCCTTCTCCAGCTCTGATTGGTCCTACCTCACATGTCTTTGTGCTTTTTCCTCCCTTCCTCTCATACATGTTGTGTTTCTTTCCCAGTGATATCACAGGCCACTTGACCTGGCAACAGCCTTTGGAGCATGCATATATGTGTGTGTGTGTGTGGTATAAAAATTTTCATATCAGATGTTAAATATTTTATCAAGAACATTCTTTTTCAAATAGGGTTATTAGCAAAATCTTTCTACCATCTTAGTATAACAGGAAGCATTTTAGTGTACTTCAGTCTCCATCATGTAGGAGTTCTCAAAATACACAATAGCATGTGACCCACCATAACACAGTTGCTAGATCAATAGCGCTCTTTCCAGTTAATCTACATTTCCCCCTGAATCAAATGAACAGACTATCACAAGGGAATTCCTTAAAGCCGCATTTTATTTATTTATTACAGTTGCTCTTATGGCAGAGAAATCACTTCTTGAAAAATCCCTTTCAGATTTCAGCATCTTTAGTGGGTCTATACAGAAGATACAGGGGATTGTGGTTGCTATGCAACTATTAAGCTGTTACTTTGTGAAGTCCACAAAATGATGTGGCAAACAGTCATTGGCCTGCTGTGTTAACATATCGAACTAACAAACTTTGATGCTGATGGGAATGTTTCATTTACTGTTTTTTCAAGCCTAAAAAATGTAAGTTCAGTGATAAGACGGAGGTTATCTCCCTAATCTTGCAATAGGACAACTCTGGGATCAGAAGGTTAGGAGGAGAAAACACTACTGAACAATATATATTGTTACTCAGATGTATTTCACATTCACCGTAAGGTTTATATTTAAGCATGAGCTTTTAAAAAATGTTATGGGCTCAGCACAAAAAACACAAACCAAATTAAGTGCCAAACATTAGGGGAGAAGTGTCAAAATAATTTGAAAAGTTTTCCACAGCACAAAGACACCCCCCACCTTCCAAATAAGAGTGAAATGCTGTGAAAATGGCATGACACTACACAGTTTGCTTATAAGACCCTGAATTATGGAGCAAAAAGGACCTACGTATCGCACTCCAAAAAGGGAACTGTTAACACAAGATGCGGGCTGTAAGTAAAGTGCATGAGAGGAAGCCTGCTCAGCTAAATGAAGTAGACTGAAAAAGGTAAGTAGTGAGGTCATTCACCAGAGCGGCAGCAGGCACGGAAACCACACTGCAAGTTCTGGCATCCACTGGCGGTTTCAGCGTGAGGACCTGTGTAAAGACAGAACAAATGTGAAAGGAAGAAACGGGGAACACATTCATTTGGGACATTTATATGTACATACATGCACATTTCCACTGAAAGTTTTTAGTTTTATTTTTAATAGAATTAGATTTTACATTGGCAACAATGTTCAGCTTTCAACCCTCATGTAGTTGCACCAATAGCTTTAGATTAATGAAACCATTAGTAAAAATACACTTAAGATGGTAGTCCTCATTGGTAGAAACATAAACATCAAGCCTCAGTATCATGACTGTACAAATACCTCCAATTTGCGCAAAATGTTATTGCAAAATCAGAGACACAACTGATGTGCCCTAAAAGTTTTTTTCCTGAAGGCAAAATGACATTTCTCTTTTTACCCTCCTCACTCATTGTCTTTTTCTGAACCCCCTCATTTTCTTCTAAATCTATTATTATTATTTATTTATTTACTTTATTTATATACCGCTGTTCTCAGCCCTTAGGCGACGCACAGCGGTTAACAACAGGAGCAGCAAAAATTCAATGCTAACAACAACACGATATTTAAAACAATTGACATCTCTGCCTATGAACCCACCAGGAGTTTGAGATCTTCCGGGGAGACCCTGCTCTCGATCCCGCCTGCTTCTCAAGCTCGGCTGGCGGGGACGAGAGATAGGGCCTTCTCGGTGGTGGCTCCTCGGCTGTGGAACGTCCTTCCTACGGACATTAGACTAGCACCATCTCTAATGGTATTCCGCAAAAAGGTGAAGACCTGGATGTTTGTGCAGGCGTTTGAGTAATTTAGTGCAATCTGGTAATGGAACATAGGAATGGAACAATGGACGACAAACCTGGACTACGCTTGGATGATGAGAAGATTGGGTACGGTTGTTTTTTGTAATAATTGTGCATTGTAATTGCTTATTGGTAATTTATGGATAATGTGTTAAGTCAATTGTTATATGTTGTATGGAACCACTGCTGTTTCTACTGTTTTTACTGTTTGTGAACCGCTGTGAGTCGCCTTCGGGCTTGAGATACAGCGGTATATAAGCAAAGTAAATAAATAAATAATAAATCATAGACACATTATACAGTTAACAACAATAACCATTCACTGGCGTCTCATAACTAAAAACATGATCCAAATTCGTCATCCATTGTTCCATTCCTATATTCATTACACTCATTGCACTATCTATTCAAACGCCTGTTCAAATAACCAGGTTTTCACTTTTCATCAGTGTAGAATATCTGCATATAGAAACAATATAAAGAATGTTCTTTCACACTGATCACTTTATCTTCTTTGGACTGCTCCCAAATCTGTTATGGTGAGACTGATTATTCATTCCCAAATGAAAACTCGTGCTTTCTAGCATCATGGCCACTTCAGAAGAGTGAAAGTTACTAAGATTGACCAGTCGCAAAATGGCACAGCAGAAGCAAAGAATCATGAAAACACATAATCCCATAATGAGCTGACAATAACTGACATTTCTGTTGATGAAGATGGAAGTAAGGGACTAAAAGACACACCCGAACCCTACAAGTGCTTTGCCTAGTACTTCTCCATTCTTTTTGTCTTCTTCATTCCCTCTATGCTTTCCTCTCCCTCTCAAATTCGGCATGCGACCATCTACTGCATTCCTCACTTCTGAACTCTATTGCCTTGCTCTTTATTCAAGTCACATTCCACACATGCAGAGCTAATAGGGTTTTTGCGAGGGGTGGGGGGGTAGGTACTTAAATGTTTTGCCACAATTTTGCCTCTTCACAGTGCTGAGTATGCTGTGATATCTCAACAAGGTGTAGTATAAGATATGGAAACAATTACATTAAATCTATTTAAATTCCAGGTTATACTTTAAAAACCTATGGAAAACTCAAAAGGGAGATTTAATACCTCTGCAAAAGCACTGTAAATGACAGCACACATTATGCCTTATTTATTTATCTCTGAAATATTCTGCAAAGACTTATGGCAAGATTGGTGTAATCATGATTCAAATGAATCGGTAAGAAATGCTGAGTCTGAACTGTGTTCTGATTACACTTCAATTACAGTGTTACCAAGATTAAGAAAATCTAGGAAATGGCAACATAATTACTTGATACTACAGATACTGTGTAGTAAAGCACGAGAAAGTACTGACAGAGACATTTTCTAATCATTTTCAAAAAAGAAATGAAAAAACAGACAACTAAAGTCCATGTTACCATGGTAAAAGTCCCTACTATTGTAGTCAAAAGGACTATTTTTTGTAAACTAAAGACTCAATCAAGTGCAGGCATTTTTCTGATCCAGAAAGATTATGAAAGGAAAGTACGTGGGGATAAATCAAATTTGTACATTAATTTAAATTGTCCCTCACTGTAAAACTACCATGACGGCTGACAAACAAGGTCTCAATTTAATAAACCATCAACAAACCTCGGGATGGTAATAAATGTCAGATTTCAACATTCACAAGATAAAAGCTTGTGAAAATAAGAGAGAATTATATTTGTCTGGTCTCAAGAAGACCTTAAAGAAAATGCCAGAAAAGAATCCGGCATCACCTCCTGGACTAAGAATCCAAAGAGCAAAAGAAACAAAGACACATCATGCCTTCAAACCCAAGTTAGATGGCATGGTCACATGATCTCTCAATGGCTTTTCATTCCACTGCCTACTGAAGACATCACTTTAAAAATCTACAGTCTAAGGAGGATGAAGGTGAGTGATTTTATTCTCATAATCCCTGATGAAAAACACCACCACTTCCAATAGTTAAAGGATTCCCGCAAATAATATAATACTTATGCCAAGCAGTATGCACAATCTATGACATGATGATGTAGTCTTTCATGCAAGTCCATGATGCACATGAAAGGAATTTAAATGGGATGGTGGCAACAATAAAAAGAGAGCTGGTAGGAAGGGTACATGGAAATTCATGTGGCTACATGATAAAGTCCCAGATAAAGTCCTAGAAAGCTTAGGATCAAAATATATGATCATTTTCTGCCATACGACTCTGCTCAAATCCCCAAATACATCCTCAAATACATCGCTCTGATATTTTCTGAGATTAAGTAGATTAATCAAACGTTTAGAGGGGCAAAGGCATACTGGATCTGGAGCAAGCTACCATCTTGGATTCAGACTTCATGTTTCTATTTGGGAAAGCCTGCACTCCCTCATCTCTTAATACTTGTACCTGGGAAACAGGGAACTAAAAGCATCTAACAAAAAGCATTGGATCACTCAAATAGAAGAGGTGTGTATGTGGACAACAGAAGCACACAGAAACATAAGTGACTGAATAGACTGTACTTCTGCCAAAATGTAGATATTGGACCTTTAACCTCCATACAATCTTTTCAGGGAAGTAGAAAGATGACCAAGTACCACAAGACTTCAAAGTAAAAGTAACATACTAAGGCCCCTTCTACACTGCCATCTAAATTCCAGAGTATCTGCTTTGAACTTGATTATATGGCAGTATAGACTAATATAAAACTTTAGACTTGGGTCACCTTAATTCTGAAATGACTTGAAGGCACACAACAACAATCCTATCTAACGTGAGTATCTCATCAACCAAAAGCAGGCCCACACTTCCCATTGAAATACTGGTAAGTTTATGTTGGTGAAAAATGGTTCTTCATTTAATATGTTGTATTAATCTTTCATACAAGTTTTTTGCACTACAAATACAGTATGTGCAGGTTGCATAGGAATTTGTTCGTGTTTTTTCAACTATAGTCTGCCCCCCACCCCAACAGTCTGCAGGACTGTGAACAGACCCTCTGCTTAAAAAGCTTGAGGACCCCTGTTGTTAACCCATCTTAGGATTCCAAGGCCATAACATCAAATTAAAAAACAAGATTTCGCAACACTATTTGATAACAACCCCCCAAAAATGCATGTGATTATAAACAAAAATCTGGTTTTAAAAATCAGCAACACCCTACAGCATTGTCTATATAGCTTCAGATTCCTTGTGAAATATCCAGTTCAGCTGGATGCTCAGGGAGACTCCTTGAAAGCATCTGCATAGTATAATACAGCTGGACAAAAAGGTTTGCAAACACCACACCCTCATTCAATGCATTGTCTGTCAAAAATTAACAAGTAGCAGCACAGACAAATGATTAATACAACGCTCACTTACAATTCTAGTGAGCGTGTATAGATTTCAACTTTTTTGACTTTCTATAGTGTATAATTTAACTGTTTTTCCACATCAGTGTTGTAATGGGTAGGGGAGCTGTGTGGTACTTTTATTTTAATTGCTATATATTATACTTTCATACTATTTGAATTCTGATATTTTAGTAGGATAGCATACGTAATAGTGTATGTTTTTTTTCCACCATGAAGTTTAGCTGAAGTTGATGTGTTCCTAGGCATCACTTCTTTTAAAGAAATTTGGTGCCAGAGTAAGAAATAATATGGAAAGAATGGTGATATGTTTCAGCACCATAAAAATGTTTGAACAAAGTTCAGCAAACTTTTTATTCAACACTGACAATATGCACATATAAAATGAAACCACCAGATCAGATAAGCTTTGCAGATGTAAACAAAAACATGTTGAACTTTCTAGAAACTATCTGAATGATCTTCCCAAGGATGCTCATGCTCATCAATCTACACGTTCTGTTCACCCATGCTCAGTAACACATTATGGAGGCGGCTACTGTAGGACAGCAATGGGGGAATCTCATTCTTTCCCAGCTCAAACTGGTATAATTTATTGCAGACATACTGCTGACAGCAAAAGTCTGTATTTCTCCTATCCCCTTCTTTACTTTTCTCCTACAGTTAAAAAAAACTTCCAACTAGACACGGAACAAAGATGAAAAAGGGTGTCTAGATGAAGATAAAAGGAAGCTTCTTTTTTAGAAGGTTTCTTAAATGAGATCTGCCTAGTAAGGTTCCATGAGATTGATGAAAGTCCTTGAACGAATTGTGGTAGGAGGTATTTTTTTCTTCTTCTGAGTAGTAAGTATAATAGTTTTATACAGCATATTCCAGAAACCTGAAAATTATTTCAAAGGTTCTTCCAGGGTAAAAAGATTGAGAAAGAAAGAAAATACTTTGTTTTAAATTATGCTGTAAAGCCACCTTGAATCATATGTCAAGAGAAATGTATGACAAGTAAAGTAATTAAAAGATGCTCGACAGGTATTGTCAAGACATATGGGACCAGCGGAAGCAATCTGCCAACAATTAGGATACTTCTTATCATGTTTCTAAAGAAACGTACAAAATGAGGGATGCAGAAACAGCTTTCAAATCAAGAGAAATTATGCTAAACATTCAAATAGCCATCCTTATTGGCTTTGAATACACAATTAACATCTAAGACGTGACTTAGGCACAATTTCAAGATACAGAATTAGATTCGGAACATTACACAGAAATTCATGTAATGGCCCTTGATTCCAACCAATGTTACAAGAACATACAGCTGTATTCCCATCTCCATTCCTAGTGCTATATCTTGGAGAAAAGCATGTTTCCTTCTCAAAATTGTGATAAGATTACCAGAAAGAATAAGGATGGAGTAGCAGCATTTCTGGATGATACCTTTACAGAAGTCAAGGGCTAGATAACAACTGAAAATAGTACTTTCAACACATGGTAGCTTAGATTATGGGCAGCAGAGGGCATTAGCTTGTGCTGGCCCTTCATTATGAGTAAATAGGGCCAATATTAAAATCAGAAGCAGGAATTCCTCTCAAGGTACCACTACATGAACCATACAGTACTTACATTTTAAAAGCAGACAGCATGGAAGGAGTTATCCTTTATAGCAAGTCTTCACAACATATTTTTAAAGATGGTGACCAGCAAAATTGTGGCCAGTGAATTAAACATCAGCCAAAGGTAAAATATTTTTTTTCATAACTAATGTGTGTTATCTACATATATATTAAATGGGAGTATCAAATTTTGGAAAGGTACAATGCTTTATACTTGAAAAATTAAGACAGGCAGTCCCTTGCATTTATCATATGAAGTAGAAGAGGCACATGACAAGGCAGTCAGGAAGGCACTGTCCATTGCACAATATTAACACAAATCAGCCAGGTCTGTTTGACACTGGCAAGGCATCACTTTTTTGTGGAGGAAGATCAAGGAGGAGCTGTGTAACAAGCTATTTTTTTCATTTGTGAGATATATTTTCTCTGCCCCATCAACACTAAAATTCTCAGAGTGGTACTAGTAGGGCTGTTGCTTTCCTACAATCTCATTACCCAACATTAAAAATTTGAATAACTACTTCAATACTTCAAATTAAAGTATCCACTAACGGCAACCTATGGAAAAAGCTGAATTTTCTTATCTTTTAAGAAACTGAAATAAGACGTCTAAAATTATATGAATACTAACTAGTTAAGTACATAAATATTCAGAAGCACTAAGGAAACTCAAGAGTTTTAAGTAACAATATACTCAACAACACTGAATAATAGACTGCTTGAATGAAAGATATAACACAACCAAGATATCCCTTCCTGAGGAAAGAGCCACCATATGTTTTGTTAGAAGCAACACTCTGATCATCAAAAGCAGGTACACTAAGAGGATTATCATGGACCATGGCTTATATTTTGTAGGTCCAGCCACAAATCCAAGCCTAATAGGATTTCAGCTTCATACATTAACATGAGTTCTACATATATTGTCATGCTAAAATCAAGTCAGCAAATTACCAATAAAATGTTCAAATTTGGCCTTTATACTATAGAAGACACTTCTAAAGCACTCTGGAGAAAAATAACTATCTATGACACAATTTTCCCATTTCAAATCAGATTATTTGGATGGGAGGCCACCAAGGAATATCAGGTGCTGCAGGTTATATTTTAAAGGATGGAACAGTTAAAACTACCTCTTTCCCTCAAACCCTGTTGAAATTCATGGAGTTGCCATAAATCATCAAGTTACTTCACACCTGCATTTGCTGTATTAATTCTATTTGTATACATCATTATGAGAAAAAAGTGGTGGAACACACACACCAAGTATTTAACTGTGCAAACAAATATTTAAAGAAAAATAAAGTTAAACAATTTAAAGGATAAAATAAAGGAAAATTTAAAGTTTAAAGAAGCAAATTAAAAAAGGCAGGACATTAAAATAAATAAAATAGATGTATAAAAGAATATTTTATTCAAAAAGACATTACCGTTAATGTTGTCACAGTAGTAAAAGTGTTCGTGATTTAGAGAAGGGCACACCGAGACCAAATCTTGCAGGCCTGCACCACTTACAGTCAGGCAACCAGAGAGATTGAGGTGTTCTAGGTGAGGAAGTCCACCTCCCAGAGTCAACATCCTAGGAATAGAAAGAAAAATCACTTTTAAGACTATATCAGGAACCGGACAGTCATTGAAAAATCTTTGTTATGATCATAAGATAGATAGATAAATAGATAGATAGATAGATATATTGTAAGCTGCTCTGAGTCCCCTTCAGGGTGAGAAGGGAGGCATATAAATGCCGCAAATAAATAAATAAATAAATAAATAAATAAATAAGACCATCAGTCCCTTTGAGCTTCTCAGAACCAAGCTTTACTACTTTGCAAAAAGCCTTTCCCCACTTGAAATCACCAAATGAATTTTGGTACTGCTGAAACAGCAAGTTAACAAAAGAATTGGCAGACTAGATTTTGAGCCTGGATTTTTTTTTAAAAAAAAAAGCAGAATGTGCTTCAAATGGAGCTACACACCTGAGACCACTGTCTGTTATCTGATAACATCCTGATAGACTGAGGAACTGAAGACCTCGTGCTGTCTCTTGGTCTGATTTTGCACTCCTGAAGTGTGCCAAGTCCTTCTCCTCTGACAGCCTACTAGTCCTTTGTGCATGTTTAGGCAGTGCAGAGGATCCAGGGAGTGTCTGAATAGTCCTTAACGCTGTTCCCGCACAACAAAATGAATGACCACAATAGGTCAATGCAGCAGGACAATGCTGCTGCCAGCAGATGCTAGTCCTTAATCCAAAAATGTCTTTTCTGCAGCATGTTGCAGGACAAGTAAAGCTAGATGCTGGTTCTACCACGCAAACTCTCTCCATATTTTTCTGTTTCCATTCTGCAGCATCTTCAATATCTGCCAGATCTTCTGCATCCAACATCCATATATAGGCAGAGCTGAGGCTATCTGATCCGACAGATGAGCTCCAATGGCTTTCATTTCCTTCTCCCTTAATGTCATTGTCATTTGTAATATCATGCAAGCCACAGTTCTCTTTGTTGGCCTGCAAGGTAATGTTGTTGCTTTTCCACACCGTTTTTCCATTCCGGTTTCGGCCATTTTTCTGAGATCCTGCTTCAAGGGACAGAATTCCCAAGGCTCTGGAGATCTTTCTTACTGCCACATCTGTAATTCTTTCACATCCAGAGAGATCAAGATGCCGCAGATTCTGGCAGCAGCCAACCCAAGACCAACTGAAACAAACATTCAAGTCTTTATTAAATAGTATTCAGCTTCAATACCAGGCAGCATGTCTAAACTTTTATCCTAAAGTTGGCATATAGCAAATCTATGAATACTACTCACCACGCAAATCAGAAAACACAAATGTGTATCATAGAAGAAAATGGGATTACATTAACACACTAACAGTGTTAGTCTGAATATTCGTGACATCACAAGAAGCTGGCTCAAATGTAATTCTGTCGAAGCCCTCATAAGAAAAAAAAAACATTGCTAAAAGCAAAGTTACCATGCTTGCAACACGGTATAGCATGTTCTGTATAGCATTTTAGCTGCAACACTTTATCAATCACCATCTTTGGTTATTCAAACTATGGCTGAAAGGACCTGCAATCCATCAGCGTTACCCACTCTATTTCAGGTAATGCAAATTTTAAAAATTTGCTTCTCTCATAGGTCCAAGACTAAATAACATTACCCTTTCCTTTAGTTCTTTCTTTTCTTTACAGACTAAATAAGTAAGTTGCCAATCAAACTGGACAAAGTTTCATCCTACTGAATCTTCTGTAAAGTTTTTACACAACTGACACTTGTAACAGAGTACTAAATGTGGTATAAAATGCAATCAATAAAAGTGTGAATTTCAAGTTGAACATCCACATATTTTTTTATCAACAATTATTTTAAAGAATATGGATGCTCCATTTCAGTAAAGCATTAAGCACAAATTATCATAGCAGATATTTACCATTCTAAATACTCTTAGTCTGATTCATAAACACACAAACCAGTGAGACACAAGCCAGAAGCCTGTGATCAAAGGAACACAGGCACAATGATGATATTTGGAGCACTCAGAGCACTGCATATTCGCATTTAAAATTATATTACTGTTATATTCCCCAATCTGTAGGCAGACTATAACCTTGACCAACTGTCTAAATACAAGGTTCTTTTTACTTGCTATTGTACTGTTTTGTAAACAACAACACCTTCCCCCACACACATGAAATGAAATTATATTGAACACACACAAATGAAATTACCAACCTTTCAAAAGCAGAATCAGAAATATCAGTTTGAGTGAGATCAAGATATTCCAAGTTTGGACAAAGTTCTAAGATCTGCCTGACCTATTGTTTAGAAAGAAAAGTCAGATTAAAGGGGCTGCATTACAAAAAGGAATCAAGCCATATGTAGTTATTTTAGTATACTATATTGATATCTTTAGATTTTCTTCTTCTGTCTTGAGTGCCAACTAAGAAAGACAAACAGCACGAATTTTGAAATAAAATACATCTCACACAGTATCACTCTTTACAGATTGCACAGACTCACTCAGTATGTATACTGTACCATTTTGTTAGATATGGCTGAGCTATAGGCCAGCACAATTGTTTTCACTGAGTTGCCTACGCGTGGCAGAACATGATGAATTAAACCTTGGAGTAAGTCTTTCTCCTTCTGAATAATGCTGATAGAGAGTGATTCTTCTGCATTTTCCTCTATAAAGAAATCAAAAGACAAGTTCAAGAGCAAAACAATCACATATATTTACAGGAGCTGCCCATATATAGTAACTCCATTTTAAAAATACATACATGATTGGTCAACGTTCGTATTAATGAAGTTATTAAAATCTTACAATCTAATAAGCAGCCTTGGTTGAAAAGATCAAATTCCAGATGTAAAAAGGGGTGATTTGCTGGGGTGATTCCAGATCACTGTTTATACTGATAGAGAAGATGGAAATGCAGTAAAACAATATCTAAAGAGACATTTAATCCACACACTCCTGCACTAATATATTTAACATGAGGCAAACAGGCAAGAATGAGCTGAAGTATATTTTGGAATTATTCAGTTAAACCTTTCATCCTTCTGTGTGGTCAAGATTTCAAGGATTTCATCTTATTTATTATTTATTTATTTCTTGCATTTATTGACCGCCCCTCTCAGCCCGAGGGCGACTCGGGGCGGTGAACAACAACAGAGAAGACAGTGTACAGTGCGTCAAGACGATACAAAACCAGACAAATACAACATAACATATACTTATACTAAAAATCCGCTTCGTCAAGTCCTGGGGTCATAGCCAAATTCGTAGTCCTAGTTCAATCCAATGTCATTCAAATACAACTCAATTGAAGGCCTGCTCGAAGAGCCATGTTTTCAGGCCCCTACGGAAGGCCATCAAGGAGGGCGCCTGTCTAACTTCAGCAGGGAGGGTGTTCCACAGCCGGGGGGCCACCACCGAGAAGGCCCGCTCCCTCGTCCCCGCCAGACGTGCCTGTGAGGCAGGTGGGACCGAGAGAAGGGCCTCCCCGGAAGATCTCAAGGCCCTCGTGGGCTCGTAGGCCGAGATGCGGTCTGCAAGGTATTTTGGGCCGGAACCGTTTAGGGCTTTGTAGGATAACACCAGCACCTTAAATTGGGCCCGGTAGCAGATCGGCAGCCAGTGGAGCTGGGACAGCAGGGGCGTAGTATGCTCTCTGTGTCCAGCTCCCGTTAACAACATGGCTGCCGCGCGCTGGACTAGCTGAAGCTTCCGGACCGTCTTCAAGGGCAGCCCCACGTAGAGAGCGTTGCAGTAGTCGAGGCGGGATGTGACCAAAGCGTGTACCACCGTGGCCAAGTCAGACCTCCCAAGATACGGGCGCAGCTGGCGCACGAGCCTAAGCTGTGCAAATGCTCCCCTGGTCACCGCTGAAACCTGAGGCTCCAGGCTCAGCGATGAGTCCAGGGTCACACCCAAGCTGCGAACCTGCGCCTTCAAGGGGAGTGCGACCCCGTCCAGCACAGGCTGTAACCCTATACCCTGTTCGGCCTTGCGATCTTCACTTTTCAGAACACATGGGCCCTTTGAAAATAGCTGCCAGAAAGGGTTTACGAATGGATTAAACTCATGCTGGATAAGGTAGTTGACATCCAGGTTCCATATCATGTAGGCTATATTAACATCAGCATTTTGAACTGTGCTTAGTGGTGGTCTAGTAGCTAATGCACCAGTCTGAGAATTGGCAAAATATGTGAATGATAGTAGTCCAGACTGGAGGTTATGTCAGTACAGACAACCATCAGGGGAAAATATTCAATTTTTTAAAAAAATGTTTCATAAACTCAATTAGTCTCATTGAATGTATGTAAATATAGTATTAGACAAGGCAATAATGGAGATGCCCAAAGGAAGATCTTTAAACTAGGTTAAGGTAGATTAATGCATAACTATAGCATTTCACTGGATGTGTGGAATTACTGTATTAACCATTTTCAGTAGCGTTTTGCCTTACATTTAAGAAAATAATGTAATGCTGTAACAATATTATGGCAAGTATTCTAATAAAAAGTCTAGCTATACATTTCATTATCCTTTGAGTTCAGTTCAAATACAGACAGGTCTGTTTATCGGTTAGTCTATTGACTATATCAACAATAACAGACAAAAACAAAGATACACAGAGAAATAGACGCTAATCACTATCTTTAAACTCCTGCAATAATTAACTAAAATGAATTAAAACACAATAAAACTTGATTAAACAATATGTTTGGTAAAATGGGATTATACTGCAAGAGGGGGAATAAAGTGATGAGTGTAAAAGAATCAGTTGGGAGAATTTAGTTCGTCATGACAAGGGATCCCATTTTATGAGATAAAGAGATCTCTCGGGGGGGGGGGGGCTTTTATAATGAATTTGGCTTGAAGGTGTCTAATTCAAATATATATAGACACCTCTGAGACTATAATTTTATATACACAGAGAATATAATTACTTATGTAAAATATTTGTGATAAACAACTTCACACTGCATCGGCTGTAATTTACCAGAAGAAAACCATTAATGACTATAGCCAGGCTCTGCTTTGGTGTAAGTCTTGTGCACCAGCCTTAGATTGAATATACTAAGATAGTGAAAGGAAGTTCATGACGTTGTTCAACCTGTTCCTCCATTATGAAGAATGATGCATTCATATTCCCAGACTTTCTTTCAGGGGAAATGCAATGCTATGCAAATCACGTATCTCCCAAATATATTGATTCAGATTTAGTTTACTGCCATTCACCGCTATCCCAGACCCTGTTTCAACACCCCCATATCTAATGAACAGAGGAAAGTATATTGACAACATCCTTCTCACATTCTGGATGCCTTGATTTAGGTGTTCGATGGAGATGCTGAGCAGCATGGGATAAAAATGACCAGAGAGACAAAATGGTCAACAGATGGAGTAGGAATTCCCCAGCACTATTTCAGTTCGTCTTATAAGAGTGCATATATGATTGCATTGAGAAATCCTGATTACCAATCTTTACAGTGGGTTGTGAAAACAAGCCACAATCCCTGAAAAGCAACACTTCGGTTCATGAGAGACAAAAGCTAGTTTTGCAGAGAACAAACTACTGAGGACAGATAAACTTTATACTTTAGTTTACCAGACTCATCTATATCTGCATCTTCATCCCATTCCTGAAAAGCACGACTTTCATCTTTTCTATTCTTTACCCATTCTTCATCAGGCTCTGTGTCAAGGTCACCTGGTGGGCCGCTGGACCAGTCTCCTGATTAGGCAATGATAAAGAAATTGTTAAAAAAAAAATCAGGTTTGGGGTCAGTCACCAGCATGAGTGAGTAAGAGGTTTGTAAAGAAACAAAATGGTAAGCACAGAAGTTGCTAGGAACACTGCATGCATCTTGCCATCTTTAGTCCCTAATGACTGGAAAATGTGGGCATACAGACTTACAGCACCTTAATATATTTTCCAGGTCAGGATCATTTCTGTTGGTTCAATCTTCTGCGGACTATGCTCAGTTAATACATTCCCAGTTGGATTAGCCTGCAGTCTTCTCTTCCTCCATGGAATTTTAAAGGATTACATTTTGTCATCAAGAGATTAAGAGCAAGGTTGCACAGCAAGATGAAAGCAAAGGCGCCAACCTCTTTCCTTATAGCTCAATTATTATTTCATTGTACTCTCTATCTACTATATAGAGAGTTGTGTGCACTTTAGAATTTCCCAGATTAAAATTATGCATTTTCTTTAAATGAGTGCATCTGTATACTGCCATGCTACTAAATATATAGAGCAAAATCCAAACCTATGCTATGCAACCCACATGCTTTCTGAGCTATTCCTTTTGAGAGGTTTATTGATATCTATAATCACTCTATACCAGGCACGGGCAAACTTTCTAACTTGGGGGCTGCATGGTGGGCCAGAGTGAGGTAGGTAGGCCAGGAGGAAGTGGGTTCTCCCCAAGCCCCGGCCTGCCCTTTCCCCTGCATCCTCTTCTCTTTCGGGGGCAGAAAGTAAAGACAGGAAACGTTTGGATCCCAAAAAGGTTGGCTTTGGTCAGGATGAGATGGTGAATGGAAGAGAAAAAGTGTATCCATTAGACCCTGTATTGCATATTCCTGATATAGAATCATAGCGCTGGAAGAGATCCCCTGCCATACAAGAAGACACAATTAAAGCACTCCTGATAGACAGCCTATGCAGAAAAGCCTCCAGAGGAAACTCCACTGCACTCTACTCTAAAATACACACAGACACAAAGGCGAGGGCTACAATCAAATACAAGATATAAGGAAAAAAATCAGCAGGAACTTTCAAGAAGTAGCAATTTATCAAAATAGTTGTCCATGAGAAATTTTTTAAATTAAATAAATTAAAATTAATGTGCCATTTTACAGATGAAATATATGATATTTACAAATCATAATATGTAGCCTTAGAAGTCAAATTATTTTCCCTTCCCCAGCCACCTCCTTTTTATATTAAAAAGTATTGACTGTTCTAATGTAGCACAAATCCTATGTAAAATCATACTACATTATTTTTGACATTAATATTGAAATCTGAAATATATACAGAAAGTCTTTACTTTGCTAAACAACGAATCTCCTCCACTCACCTCTGGCCCAGCGAATAGGGTAAAGATGTTTCCAGAGAAATCCAGTTTTTGCCAGCTGAGACCATTTGGTGTTTACTTGACTACATCGACACAACTCTTGAGGGCTGAGGTAACTAAAAATAGTCAGCATCACCTCAGAAGGAAGATGAATAATATTGCTAGCCTGTCCTGTTTCTTCAGTTTCTGAAATATACATGAATCCATTCAGAAGTGGCTTCACTAGTTTCTTTTTTTCTATTAGAAAGCAAGCATAAGTGTCCTCCACTAAAACTGTAGCAGCAGGATATACTGAACAACCATTACATTTTTAAAAAATCTGTTTGCATAATTCATTCTGGTTTATGGTACTGGCTTTTAATACCTTGTATCCATTTTCAAAAGGATTTTAACAGTCAAGAAATTAAAAAGCCATCTCAAACTATAGTGATACTGGTTTATACAACTGGAAAACTTCATGATACTGAAATACTACTAGCCTCCTAGATATTTCTCTGTAGAACTATTACCTTTTTTTCTACTGAATAGCAGTGCTACAACCTTGCATCAGAAAGTCAAAGTATATTTGGAATTTTAAAAATATACAATCCGAAAGGCAAAGGAAATTTATGCAAAGGGAATGGTGGTCACATTTCTCTAACTATAATGACTTTGAAGAAGAAACCCACTCAAATCACGCTAAGTTTTGTAAACTATGTCTACGCACCATTGCATTCTTTACCAATATTTTCAAAGTAACTTGGTCACAATGGCTACAAATTGATTTCAACTGAAATAGTTCACCTTGATCTGCTTTTTCATCCACAGAATATTTGAAAGCTTTCTGGAGCTCCTCAGCTTGATTCCAGAGACTAATGCCTCTACGAATTTCTGCTGTAGTTTCCTTCTGAGAGCAATGTTGTGCAATTACTTTCTTTTTTATGTCCTTTAATTCTTCGTAAGTGAAATATTCCATCAACATTGGCTGGAAAACCTAAGATGGACAATATGGAGCACTTTTTGAACAATTCTCTCATCATGCTCTTTCCTCCATTTTTATACTGTCAACACATTTTTAAAATTGTTACAGTAATCTGTTTTTCTCTAAGAGATTGCCCCTACAAGATAAACTATAATCTTTTTATACTACATATTCATCAAGCATAATTTTCCCATTTGGACAGTTTGATAAGGGCTTCTCTTAACAAAACTTAATTTTTCTAATATGTGATGACTACTGAAAGCGTTGTGCCATGTTTCTGTGTAAGTCTGATGCACAAAGGAAAAGATGTACAGCCAGACTTATACGTTATGTCAGATATTCAGTCTTATATCTAATTCTCTATCTCAGTTATTCTTAACCTTAATACTGCTTACCTCCTCCTCTTCTTTCATGTGAGGAAGGAAATCCCTGGTAAAAGCTTCCAGCCTCTCCTTTAACTGTTTAGCATAGTTTAGTTGCTCATATTCATTCTGAAAACAATTTATTGTAAAGAAATGCATCAGAGAACCTTTCTATTATTTTAATTTACAGACACTTATATCACATATTATATTATACTAAAGTATGTTTCAATTAATAAACTTCAGTTATTTGTGATCATTAGCAGTGTAAATTTATGCCATCACTATCACCACCAGCTTTCCAATTTACCTAAAATAGGTATCCAGATGTCAGTGTACATACAAGATCTGGATACTGTTGTTCTTATGTTATGATGTTCGTTGTTTGGTTTTATTATTTTAATTATCGAAATGCAATTGTTATTAATCATGCTATATTTCATTCTGTTTTTTGCTGGGCATAATCCCTACATAAGCCACCTCCCCGAATCCCTTCGGGCAGATTGCAGCAGGGTATAAGAATAAAGTTGTTGTTGTCGTTGTTGTTATTTTATCATCTGGGAACATTGCAATAGTGTATGACAACATTTAACTTTTAGAAGCATTTGTGGGATTTATTTCCAAAAAGGTACCAAATCCAAAAAAATTGAAAAAATAGTTATAAGTGGCAGCACATTGCTGGCTATGAGTATTTTGCATAGATAATAGCTATCAAAATGTATCAATTTATTTCAGGGTTTGGAAAATTGCCTTATAGCGCAAAAGAATGCACATCCTAAGCACATTTTTTATTCCTGTAAAATCTGTTCAGATAGATATAGTACCTTTTGGGGGGGGGGGACCTCCAAATTTATGTTTTCTATCCTCAAATAAAACAGCTATTTTTATATGAGCCAATTAAGGTAAATTTAGATTAGGAACAGGAAAATGTGTGGCTGTCAGGGCCATTTTTGTGAACCCCAGGAGTAGAAAATTATTTGACCAAAATTTTCAAAATGGCCTCTAGAAGGTATGGAGGGAATCTCCACAACATTTGGCGAGTCCTCTAGAATCAAAATAACTTTTTAATTTTTTTTTTAAAAAAACCTTTTCTCTCAAAATATCCCCAAATGTGCTCAAAGTCCCAAAGCAAGAGTGAGCATACTCCGGTGGTCTCTAGGAAGTACTTGTAAACAAACAAATGTTTTTTTGCCAGCATGATAGGCAGTGCAGGCCTCAAATATCATCGGGGGTTTGTGGTCTCCTAGCATTCCAAAGTTTCTCACCCCAATTCAGATAAATTTCACCATCTAACTTTAAATGTAAAAGAATTTTATACATATTTTACTGGCATGAGAGATTTGTCTTTTGAAGATGTTTATAGCCTTCATCTTAGTTTCTAAAGCTGTGGGTACAAACATAAGAGTTCATACTTTTTATGGCTCAATTGAATACTTTTATTTAAACTCCTCTTAGGCCAGCAAAATTGAATAAAAGCATAAACCATGAGAACCATATAAAGCAATAATTTTTCATTAAAATTATATATTTGTACAAATAAATTTTGTGTTGTATAGATAAAATACAGAGGTAGAAGATTACAGTCTGTGTTTCTTTAACATAGCCATGTATGTACTATATACTACTATTTAAATCTTCAATCTTTAACAAGCTTTATTATGATCATTATTCATATTCAAAATGATTTCTGAATTGTTATTCACAAGGGAACAACATCCAAAAAAGGAAGTTATGCCTTTTACAGGTATGTCATCATTCACACCCTACCAGAGAAATCCGAGGTCTGACCTAAAATTATGGCTAACTGGTAAATAATAATAATTAAAACACACACACACACACACACACTAAAGTAAGTTGCACTGAACACAGTGGGACTTACTCCCAAGCAGACATTCACAAGACTACACTGCAAAAAACAAACAAACAAACAAAAAACCAAAAAAAACAGAAATATATTAACTCAAATGTAACCAAGTTCAGACCAGATTTTAGGAACAAAGTTTCCCATTATACAACAGAGATAACAAACTCTTTCCTCTAGCAGATTACCTTCACATTCTTCAACCCTTTCTCAAACAGGCTCAGCATCTCTGACAGTTTGTTGTCTGAATGAACATTATACACTGTCCGGCTCCGTTGCTGAAGTAAGCCAATGATGTATTCATTTTCAATCTGCTCGTGCATTTTAAATTCCTTAAAAGTGGCATAAAGGGATTGGAGTAGAGCACGGAAATCATTGTTGTTGGAAAAGTTGGTTTTAGATAGCTGGAGGAAAAGAAAGATATTATTTTTCCTGAAATGTCAACATGCCATCTTCTTGAAAAGCATTTTGGAGCATCTCACTTCAACATCTATTCACACAGTGTCCACTAAGGAGTCCACCATCAGTACGACATGCATCCAACTACAAGCTCCATCTCATGTTTCCTGACGAGAAATATACCAATATAACAATATCTGATACAAAAGTTGAGACATGTCAATTCTGGCTTATAGCCATTAATTGCACCACCTCCCATGAATTTACTTAATCTCTTCATAACAATACTGAACATGGCAGACAAAATTGACCATGAATTCCACTGCCAAATTCTGTGTGTGGGTGACATAGTAAACTGTAATCCACCAGATGCCAGCCACACTTAAGGATTGCATAAAAAACAAAACCTAACTATGAATCTTCAAAAAACGTCTCCTGTAAAAGAAGTCAAGTACACAAAGCTCTGACCACACTGTTGAGCAAGAGGCTTACTGTCAACAAGCTGGTACAAGCTTGTTTGACTGCTCTCACTTGGTTCCTGCCAAGCATGAGCAGCTACAGAGATTGCAATGTTTTTATTTATAGGCATACCATTATTTTATATTTAACCATGTCTCTTGTCCTTTCAATTAAAATATATATGGATTTTTTGATATTTATTTTTTATTTAATAAAGATTAAATTAAATTATGCACCAGTTAGGAAACTGAATGTTTTTTCAGATTCCCCTCCCCCCCCCCCCAAAAAATAAAATTCAAAATCTTCGCTAAAAAAATCCACCATTACTAGCATTAAGTCAATTCCTTGATTAATGACATACAAAAACTATCTCTGGGTAGAAGCAAAATGTTTGTTTCCTTATCAAAAGGAATATCGACATCTCTGGCCCATCCTCTGTTCGGATATCAGCCAGCAAGCCAGCACTTTAAATAAGAAATAGCTTTCTAAGATCTGCAGAGATACTCGCAGGAACACCTCTGCAAACGAGAGTCCAAACATGGCAGGCTAAAACCTAGAACCTCAATCAGTAGCTGATACCAGATGGGAGACTCCCTCCTAGGTACACAGAAGATTGGGCTTCCTGGAAGGCGCTGAACAGACTGCACTCTGACACCACAAGACACAGAGCTAACCTTAAGAAATGGGGCTACAAAGTGGAGTCCATGACATGCAAATGTGGAGAAAAGCAAACCAGAGACCACTTACAATAATGAAGTCTGAACCATGCCACATACACAATGGAGGACCTTCTTACAGCAACACTAGAGGCACTCCAAGTGGTTAGCTTCTGGTCAAAGGACATTTAGCATAATGCAAAGTTTTTAACTTTGTTTGTGTTTTTAAATACATTATAACTGTACCCTCAATTTGCTTCTGACACGATAAATAAATCAATCAATCAAAATAAAATAAACTACATTTACATCACTATTGTACATATGTTGCAACTACATGGCAACAATATCCTTTCCTCCACTGATTCAGCATAGTATGCCATTAATTCATGATTATTCTTCCAAGGTCTGTAGCAGGTACCAAGAATTCAATCCCTGCTACACATTAGAGAACAAAGGGATTATACCTATATTAGCCTATATTCAGGGCACAGCATGAACACTCATTTCTTTACTAAAGAAATGCCATTATAAAATATATATGTTTATATGCCACTTCACTGTATTACCAAAGAAATTCTAACTGCCTAGCACCTGTAAACTAATCCAAATACACAATTGATCTCTGTTTAGTAAGTGAGAAGTTCAATATTCTATATTTAGCTCAGTGAGGCCTGACAAGTGAAGATACAATGAGAATGTTTGGTTATTTACAAAAGAAAATAAAGGTTAAATATAATGATACCTAAAAACTAATTCAAGCTCATAGCCAACATCTGAACTGCATGGTGGACTAAATACAGGAACTATTACAGTAAATGAATTCATAAGAATTAGATCTTAGACAAAAGAAATTACTTATCCAAGTGACACTATGCTGTTTGTGTCATTTATGCCATAATGAGGTTCAGTGAACGAAAATACCACCTGTCTTCCAAAATTTCCCCTCCTAATAACACAAAGTCAATTTCACTTGCCATATACAAATAGCGTTAAGAAGTCTGATAGCATTTACTAAGATCTAAACATTGGCAAATGACAGCCTTTCAGTATATTACACCAACTATCAGAATACTAGAAAATAGATGAGCCTCAAATAAAACACCTTCTCCCACAATATCACAAAGGCTATGCTAAATGTCACCCTCTGACTTTCTCATTCCTGCAATCCTAGGGCTTCTATATAGTCCTGAGGGGAGAAAATAATACCTTCTCCAAAGTCTAAATATCTCTGCAAAACAACATACTAAAGGTCTATTCAATGATTTCTCCATCTCCAGAATACCAAAGTTTTTCCAAACTGTAGATTAACTGAGATTTTAGGGATTAAGTGGCACGTTCTTTAATAATAACTGTGTAAGCCCTACAAAGCACTAATTATAGATTTTCACAGGATGATCAATGACTTGAAGGAAAGAAAATATAATAAAAACAGATTTAAGTTTATAGTACAAGCATAAACTTGTACTATAAACAAGTAATAGAAGTCAACAAGTAGTGTTAATTGTTTGACTACTCTGCTGTTCCAACGAATATATTGTTGGTTTGCAAGATTATAGCTTTTAATACCCAGCAATTTATTCATACTGTGGTTCAACATACACTGTACAAGATCTTTTTAAAAGCCTATTCTCTGTCATGTGTAGACTTTTTACACTTCCCACTGCTCGGGGCTTTGCCTGGCCACCATGCTCACTAGGTAACTCTTTATGCTTTGGGTTTAAGACTCCTGAAAATGAGAAGCTATATATTTCAACCATGCAGTACCAGCAAAATAATATCAACAATGCACAAACCTTCACTACAATGGAAAATGCAGAAAGGACAACATAATATATGAAAAATTGCAAAGTGGATCCAATTGATACAATCTTCTTAGGAAAAAAGAACACAAAGGACAGCACAAACAGGCAAGATTGCACAAGTCTAGTTAGACAGCATAAAGTAATCATACTGACCTACACAAATACTCCCATCTTTTGACTTACTTTATAAGCAACATCCCACACCAACCTCAATGGCGTTAAGTAAATTCAACTGTTCCATGTGACCATTTCTGTCTTAAATAGAAACTATATATTGCAGTCACTGGTTTACTCATCTTAAGTTTGGCTCATAAAGAACATTCAACTTACTTATTACTACTAACAATGGAAATAAAAATACTTATGAAACGAGCATGCAAGAAAGAGAAAGCACGATCTTCCTTACCCCTATCTAGAGACCTCTATACTCCCATTGTTGTGTTAACCTTAGCCTCCAATTTCAGAACGGGGTGTCAGATGGTGGTTACTTCTATGTATTGTTGCTGTATGCCTTCAAGTAATTTCCAGTTTTTGCTCACTCTAATGAAAACCCATCACAGGGGTTTCTGGGGCTAATTGTGTGTGACTTGCCCAAGTTCATTTAGTAGGCATGCCTAGCTGAGTAGATTCAAACTCTAGTCTCTATAATTGCAGTTCAATGCTGAACTAGATTTTAAAAATCCAATGGGCAGTCAATATTTACCCATTCTTCCCCTCCTGTCGATCTTTCAAACTCTTTCAGAGAGTCCCACAAGTCTCTATAGTAGATTTTGAGAACTCAGGAAGGTGCAATCAGTGAAAATAATTTATTTCCCATTTTCTGATGGGAGCCTCTGTGAGCAAACTAAACTTGAAGAGTTTTAAAATAAGTATTTGAAAGATTCTGAAAGTACAGTTATAAAACTGAAAAAAGGAACCTAGAAAATGGGGGGTCAATGGAGATTAATGATACTGTAAATATAGGATTCATATAACCAATACAAGGTTTTGTTTATCCAGTTTGACATTCACATAGGGCCTCATGTACAAACTATATGCCTTCTCAGTATCCTCATCATTTATCCCATTGAAAATTCATCATTAATCATAATTTCAAAGTCTGGGAACACATCTCCCATGAAAATAGGGGTTGTACTGTAGATTTTGTGAAATGAAGTAAAAGAGACAGTCATGCTGCAGGATTGAAAAGGGAGATATTCAAATAAGAACATGAGCAGATCCTTATTTTTGATCATTCCTCATAAACAGTAAATTTAATAAGGATATTTAAACATTCTATACTAAACGTATTCATCACACAATCAAGAGCCTGAAAAAAGAAGCCAAAACAAGACCTATACTTTCCCAAAACAGTGTCCCTTTAGCAACATGTCATTTCCATTGTACCTGAAAGTTAATATTCCTGCAATACGTCTGTTGCTGACTCATGCAGCTCTCTGATTATCTGGAAAAAAAATGCACTGGGACAACTCATGATAATATAACGTCACAACAGTGCAAAGAGAGTTACATGTACACTTAATGTATCAGCAGACCAATCATCCACTGCCTGACTAAGACCAACCATTGTCTCAAAATTCTAGCATCCTCCTACAGCAGTGGTTCTCAACATGTGGGTCACCAGGTGTTTTGGCTTACAACTCCCAGAAACCCCAGCCAGTTTACCAGCTGTTAGGATTTCTGGGAGTTGAAGGCCAAAACATCTGGGAACCCACAGATTGAGAACCACTGTCCTACATAGTATGTGATCCTCACAGGAAACCAGTAAACGAGGGGAGGAGGGGAGGTAACAGGGCAATAAAGTATGTATTACAACATTATTTTGATTCAGGTTGGCAGCATTACAGAGTTTAAAAATCATGCTTATATGAAAATGTATACCAAACACAGCTACAGAATTGACATATAGTGGTAACAGAATGCAAATCAAAACTCATGATTGAAAGTTGACTGTGTAGGCCTGCTGGAAGAGATGAATCTTCAATAGTGTTGTAAATTCGGATTCCTCGTTTAGCTGTCAGATCTCTTCCAGCAGGTTATTCCACAGGTTGTGGTTGTTGTTATTATTATTTTAGTAGCTATTAATATTTTGGAAAGTTAATGTTTGTGCACCAGCTGTGTACATTCCTTGAGATATCAGACCTGCCAGGAATGACACACATCTTAAGTTACATCCCGTTTGGATTATTGTAATGCGCTTGACACATGGATGCCTTTGAAAAATATTCAACTGTTTCAAAGAGCTGAAGCCAGATTGCTAACTGGGGCTGGCCACAAGGGAGCAAACAAGTTTGTCAACAAAGGCCTGCGGTCTTATGCTGTACAGCAATATAAAGAATATGCATACCGTATGTGTGTATAGAATTAAAACCTATCATTACTGTCTAGTAAACGCTGGGACAGTAATGAAAAAAACCATAATATTTTAAAGACGCAAGCAAAAACAGCCCAGTTGATGGCTCCCTGTGTGTCAAGTACTGGAATCTTTTATAATGAGTGATGCTAAGCCAATCCTTTCAAAGAGAAACCAAAAATGCCATCCACAACAGGAAGGGCCAGAATTCTCAAAACAAGTTGAGCAACAAATTTATCTGCGCATCTAATCCACCTACATGTAGTCCCCTTCCACACAGCCATAAAACCTAGAATATCAAGTCAGAAAAGTCCACAATATCTGTTTTGAACTGGGATCCTTTCCACACAGCTGAATAAAATCCCACATTATCTGTTTTGAACTTGAATATATGGCAGTGTGCACTCAGATAACCTACTTCAAATCAGGTATTGTGAGATTTTCTGCCTTGATATTCTGGGTTATATCATCATCAATATTATCATCATCAAAACTTTATTTGTCTCCTGCCCCCTCTCCCCATAGGGACTCAACATTAAATAATAAACAAAGCAAATGGGCAATATAAACAATCAATTATATGACTGTGTGAAAGGGCCCTGGGTTATCTGAGTCCACGTTGCCTTCTTTCGTTGCCACCACCATCACATAAAAGGGGGCCTTCTCAATGTCTGCTCCACAGCTCTGTAACTCCCTTCCAAAAGACATCAGAATGGCCCCCTCCCTACTAACTTTCAGGCTTCAGATAAAAACTTTTATCTGGAAGCAGACCTTCAATGAAAATTAATACAAGCTCGATAGGCGCCATAGTAATATCTGGTGCTGAACATTTCTGTGCAATACCTTATGGACATGTGGAAATTGGAAGGATAATGGCTTCGGTTTATGTTTATTATGTGCTTAACTATACTTAAAGTACTGATTGTATTTCAATCAGTAATGTGTTTTATTACGGTTTAATTGTCTTATTATGTTTTCATTGTTATTACTGACTATGTCAATTTCCTTTTTGTCCTAACATTCCTGTATGTTTTATATCTTGTTGTTAGTTGCTTTGAATCCCCTGTGGGGGAGAAAAGCAGGATGTAAATAAATAAATAATAACAATATATTCCAGTTCAAAGCGGAAAATGTGGATTTTATTTAGCTGTGTGGAAGGGGCTGTAGAGGCCTCCTTTCCTTTCCAGTTATGTCACAAGTGGCTTACAAAGAAGGGGGCTACGCCTAGAAAACCTCAAATGTAAAAGTGACAAAGTGCAAGGTGAAGACTGAAAGGAGGAAGTGTCTTCCAGGGTGAATAACTGCAGCTTGACCCACTTTGGCACCATCCACACACAGCTGAATAAAATCCTACGTTTTTTGCTTTGAACTGAAATATATGGCAGTGTGGACTCAGGGCCCTTCCACAGAGCCTTATAACCCAAAATATCAAGGTAGAAAATCCAACAATATCTGAGTCCATACTGCCATATATTCTAGTTCAAAGCAAAAAAAATAAATATGTGAGATTTTATTCAGCTGTGTAGAAGGGGCCTCAAGGCCCTTGCACACAGCCATATGACCCAGAAAAGCCACAATATCTGCTTTGAAGTTGGTTGTTATAGGGTGCTTCCATGCAGCCCTACATCCCAGAATATCAAGGCAGAAAATCCCACAATATCTGCTTTGAACTGGATTATCTGAGTCCACGCTGTCATATATTCCAGTTCAAAGCAGATATTGTGGGATTTCCTGCCTGGATATTCTGGGTGATATGGCTGCATGCAAGAGCCTTTAAAAGAGTGGGACCCCTTCCTAAATGGTTCTGGCCCAACTTACATATGTGAACGCATCTCCCCTTATGAACCATCTAGGACCTTAAGATCATCTGGGGAGGCCCTGCTCTTGTTACCGCCTTCATCACAAGTAAGTTTGGCGGAGACAAGAGACAGAGCCTTCTCGGCGGTGGCCCCTCAGCTGTGGAACACCCTCCCTATAGATATTATATCAGCCACCTCCCTTTTAACATTCTGGGAAAAAGTGAAGATGTGGCTTGTTGAACATGCGTTTCCAAATGCCGAGTAACTGTCATAGGAAAATGGAATGACGACAATGAGGCCGGACAACATTTTTAACAAGGAGACACTATGAATTTATATTTTATTGAGATGTTTAATTTTTTATTATATGTTATGTTTTAAATTATATTTATGATATTGTAAGCATTGAATTTTACCCTGTTCACCCCCTTGAGTCGCCTATTGGCTGAGAAAGGCGGTATACAAATACAGCAAATAAATAAATAAATAGTTGAATAAAATCCCACATTATTTGAACTGGAATATATGGCAGTATGGACTCAGATAATCCAGTTCAAAGCAGATATTGTGGAATTTTCTGCCTTGATATTCTGAGTTATATGGCTCTGTGGAAGGGTCCTAAGTTTTTGTCATGAAGGGACGCCAGAGGAGTCTTCGCGGAAGTGGATAGATTTAGGGCCCTTCCAGGCAGCCCCTATATCCCAGGATCTCATCTCAGGTTGTTTATCCCAGATTATCTGGCAGTGCGGGCTAATATTGTGGGGTTTTCTGCCTTGATATTCTGGGTTATATGGCTCTGTGGAAGGGTCCTAAATTTTCGTCATGAAGGGAGTGGAAGTGGATAGATTTTGGGCCCTTCCAGGCAGCCCCTATATCCCAGGATCTGATCCCAGGTTGTTTATCCCAGATTATCTGGCAGTGCGGGCGCATATAACCCAGTATAAAGCAGAAAAACTGGTATCAGTTCCTGGGATATAGGACCTGTCTGGAAGGGGCCTTAGAGTCGACGGAGGAAAAGAGGTGAGGAAAGAGGGGTGAGGAAAAGAGGTGAGAGTGAGTCCTGGGATGTCTTGGCGGGGGGAGGGGGGAGCCTTCCCAGAAGAGCGGCTGTTCCGCAAGGCCAGTGGAGGGAGGGGGTGTGATGCTGATGAGGCGCTCAGAGCGGCGCGCGAGGCGGGGACGTCTGCGCAGCCGCCAGTCTCGCCCCTCTCCTCAGATCGCGCGCGCTCGCCGCCCCCTCCCCTCCCCTCTGCTCTCGCGCCCAAACCCTCGCGCGCCAGGCTCCGAACCCTGGCTGATGGAAGCGCGAAGGGCCGGAGGCGTGTCTCGGCGGCCGAGAGGGTTCCGCAGAGCCCCGCCTGGCCGCCCCGCTCTCTTCCCAACCCGGCCTCCGTACCTTGTCGCAGTAGAGCCCCACGAGCTGCTTCATCCGCCAGTGCGGGGCCGTGAAAACATCCACCTCCTCAGGGAAGGGAGCCATCTTCTCTTCCCCATATAGAGGCGCTCGCTCGACGACCGCGGGTCAAACGGCGGCAGGCACGGCCTTCGCCTTGCGCACGCGCGCCGCAGCGGCCGCTCGCGACCCGACGCGGAAGGCGCATGCGCTGGCAGGTTGCTTCACAGGTCACGTGCGAAGCGTAGACCCAAACGAGGCGGAAGAGGCGATTTCCGAGTGCGCCGTTGGGGAGACGCCATGTTTCAGCGCCGCCCTTGAAAACCAGGGAGATTTCCATTCAGGGCCCTTCCAGGCAGGCCCTACATCCCAGAGTCTGATCCCAGGTTTTCCCTTTATCCCAGATTATATGGCAGTGCGGACTCAATCCAGTTTAAAGCAGGCAACCTGAGATCAGATCCTGGGATATAGAATCAGAGTTGGGCCATCCAGTCCAACCCCCTGCCAAGAAGCAGGAAAATTGCATTCAAAGCACCCCCGATAGATGGCCATCCAGCCTCTGTTTAAAAGCTTCCAAAGAAAGAGCCTTCACCACACTCTAGGGCAGAGAGTTCCACTGCTGAACATCTCTCATAGGAAGTTCCTCCTAATGTTCAGGTGAAATCTCCTTTCTTGCTGCATGGGTCCTTGCACATAAATGCCTTTTCGAAGAGTTCCCAAATTTTGAGGCCGTTTTTTCTGCTGAGAAAAACAATGTGGGCAGTCAGAAAATGGCTGCACTTCAACCCACCTTGCATAGGAAGAAAACATCTTTGGTTAGGTTTATACAAGTCTGAGAATTTGCTTTTCTCTGTTGTAAATAGACTTTGTGACGCTATCCTACCGTGAATGGAGATTATTTGCAGTAGAACTTTGTGAGCACAAATATATCATGTGATAAGGCAACAACCTTCAGGCAAGTTATCTCCAATTGAAAAGCGATTTTAGTCTGGACCGTGGCACACTGAGATGGAAGCCCCTTCTACACTGCCATATAAAATCCAGATTAAATTATTTGAACTGGACTATATGGTAGTGTAGACTGATATAATCAAGTTCAAAGTAGATAATATCATAGAATCATAAAATTATAGAGTTGGAAGAGACCTTGTGGACCATTCAGTCCAACCCCCTGCCAAGAACCAGAAAAATCACATTCAAAGCACCCCCGACAGATGGCCATCCAGCCTGTACTTAAAAAACTCCAAAGAAGGCGCTTCCACCACACTCAGGCAGAGAGTTCCACTCCTGAACAGCTCTCATAGGAAGTTCTTCCTAATGTTCAGGTGGAATCACCTTTCTTGTAGTTTGAAGCCATTGTTCCACATCCTAGTCTCCAGGGCAGCAGAAAACAAGCTTGCTCCCTCCTCCCTATGACTTCCTCTCACGTATTTATACATGGCTATCATGTCTCCTCTCAGCCTTCTCTTCTTCAGGCTAAACATGCCCAGCTCTTTAAGCCACTCCTCATAGGTCATGTTCTCCAGACCCTTGATAATTTTAGTTGCCCTCCTTTAGGGAGGGTCCTCCATTGTAAACGGGGAAGCTGCCAGTAAGGGCCCTTCCACACAGCCATATGATTATAATAAAATAGTTAAAAACTAATTTCTACACACTAGCATATGGAGAGGAGGAGGATTGGATGACGGATGCACAGCTAAGTAGGCCCTGTTTGGAAATTACTATTGCGTATGGGCTTTGATGACTTTGTTGGCCTTGTTGACACTACTGGCCATATAATTAATTTTAAACATTGCAAACGATCTTTTATGTGTGTGTGTTTTTAAAAACAAATGGTTGTACTTTTATGTTAATTATTAGATCAGGTTCTTAATGTTAGATTGTGTGTTTATAACTTGGTTTTAGATGTTGGTCTACTTTGGGATTTAGTTGGTTTGTTTATTTGTGTCTATTATTTTTCAAGGCATTGAATTTTTGCCTTTTTGTCTGTAGGAATCCGCCCTGAGTCCCCTTGGGGACATAGGACGGAATACAAATGAAGTATTAGTATTATTATTACATAACCTGGAATATCAAAGCAAAAAGTCCCACAATAACTGCTTTGAACTGGGGCCCCTTCCACAGAGCTGAATAAAATCCAACATTATTTGCTTTGAACTGGAATACATGGCAGTGTGGATTCAGATAACCCAGTTCAAAGCAGATATTGTGGGATTTTCTGCCTTGGTATTCTGGGATATAGGGCTGTGTGGAAGGGCCCTGGGTTATCTGACTGCCCTTTCACATAGCCATATAACCCAGAATATCAAGGTATTAGATCTTTCTGGTGGAGTTCAGAATGCTCTTTGATTGTAGGAGAACTATAAATCCCAGCAACTACAACTCCCAAATGACAAAATCAGTTGTGCCCCCCCCACCCCCAACCCCACTGTCTTCAAATATGAGTGTATTGATTGGGTATTTGTGCCAAATTTGGTCCAGTGAATGAAAATATATCCTGCATATCAGATATTTACATTATAATGCATAACAGTAGCAAAATTACTGTTATGAAGTAGCAATGAAAATAATTTTATGGTTGGGGGGTCACCCCAAAATGAGGAACTGTATTAAGGGATTGCAGCATTAGGAAGGCTGAGAAACTGGTTTAGAGGGCACTGTGGTTTTGGCTTTGAATACATTTTAAACTAGTTTTAAGGATTTACACTGTTTATTTTTATACCATTAATATTTAATTCTATGTTAATGTTTGTATGTTCTTCAGGTTTTAAATTGTATTGTATCTGTTTTATTGTAAGCCACTTTCAGTCTCTGGATAGAAAAATGGGGTATAAAGAATAATCATAAATAACAACATTATAGCTGTATTAGAAAATAGCAGCTCAATAATTTGTTGTTTTGTTCAGAGTGCAGTGTAACTTTTTATTTTGCACACAAAAATCAAGGTGGCATCATAGCAACAAAATTTTAGCAGCAAACCAAAGAAACAAAATATCACTCTCTAGGCCAAGAAAACAACAGTTTCCAAGCAATGTTAGAATGCCAGTAGTGTGGGAGCCGTGCAAGTTTCTGTGGGAGGATGTTCCATAGCCTAGGCAACCCTAAAGAGAAAAAAAGCCTTGTCTGCCAATTAGACTTCTGGTAACAGTGGGATGTGCTGCAGTTTTTTCCAATTCCCAGCTTGCCCAATGAAACTAAGGGACAATGTTCTACTTTCTGGACAAAAATATACTTTCAATGTGTAAAAAAAACAAAAAAAACAAACAGAAAATGTACTGCTTCTTGTTTTGCACGCACAGCCATAAATTGCTTGGTCCCTATGAAAGGTCTAAAACCAGACATTTTTACCTCTGTCATCAATTTTTCAATTTTCTGTGGTGGGACTGTGTGTGCCTGTGAGGCAAGAGGCTATTCTGGTGGTAGCGGTACAGCTAGTAGGGCCACCTAGTGTTCATGGTTTGAGTGAGTGGGTCAGAGATGGGGCTAAGCCCACAGTAGCAATAAAGGTAAAGGTAAAGGTTTCTCCTGATATTAAGTCTAGTCATCTGACTCTGCGGGGTGGTGCTCATCTCCATTTCTAAGCCGAAAAGCCGGCATTTTCCTTAGACACCTCCAAGATCATGTGGTCAGCATGACTACATGCAGCATCTTTACCATCCCGCAGAAGCGGTACCTATTGATCTACTCACATTTGTATGTTTTTGAACTGCTAGGTTGGCAGAAGCTAGGCCTAACAGCGGGAGCTCACCCTGCTCCCCGGATTCGAACCACCAATCTTTTGGTTAGCAAGTTCAGCAGCTCATCGGTTTAACCTGCTGTGCCACCAGGGGCCCCAGTAGTATACCCTTTCACAAATAAAAATCAGGATGTTTGTGCGCAGATCTGGGTGTGATTATTCAAAGGGGTCTCCTCAAAGAAAATTCTGTTTAACTGGAATGGCTCTCCATCTCCCCTGTGTTTTGAAAGTGCGTTCATTCCATTTGCTTCCTTTCAGAAGCAATTTGAAGTCATATCACACAGGATATACTGTTCCAAAGCAAGAAGAGGCTGTACCAGTTTTTGCCTGGATCTACTGGGAAGGGAAAGATTCTGTCCTTCCTTCCCCTCCTGTTGAACGGAGTACAAATTACTTTTGCACTTTGAACTTTGCAGCAATTGAAATAAACCCAGGGCAAAGGGAATTGTTGAGAATATTTTTCCTACAAATTGGGTCAGATAAACTCATGAACATTGTTTTAGTTGCAGAGCAAAAGTGTTTAGGGTACCAGGACCATAAAATCAACAGTGACCCTGAGCAATATTCTAGTAGATTCAAGTGTTTCACAAGTGTCTCATCTTACCACTGCATTCCTTCCAACTATCCCAGTTTGAAAGAGACACCTCTGGTTGATCCTCTGTTGTCCCATTTTCTCAGATGTGTTTGAAATAACCCAGATTAACTCTCCTCCTCTTTCTAGGACAATCTGGAAGAAACTGGGATTTGTGTTCCTGATCAGAAGTATTATTTTAAGCAAGTTAACCTCCTTCCCCCTCTCCTTGTGGCTCAAGCCAGGTTACAGAATAATTAAAACACATAAAAACACAGCACTAGTTTAAAATTCATGGGTAGGCCTGCTCTAACAGCTCATTTAGCTGTTAGAGATCTTCCAGCAGGTTGTTTCACAGTCTTGGGGTGGCCAATGAAAAGGTCCTTTGGACAACAATTGCCAGTCGGGTTCTGTCTGGAATAGACCAGACAAGCTAAGTTTTTGGGGCGGATTGTAAGGCGATACTGTAGGTAACCAGAACCGGAACCCAAACCATGTAGGGCTTTACAGATCAAAATGAACACCTTGTATTATGGCTGGAAACTAACCAGCGACCAGTGGAGTGACTTTAGGATAGGTGTAATATGTTCACTCCTGGATGTTCCTGTAACCAATCTGGCTTCCGCATTTTGAACCAGCTAACGTTTCTGAATTTGGCACAAAGGTAGCCCTAGGTAAAGCGCCTGCAGAAGTCCAGACTTGAGATTACCATCGTGTGCACTACCATCTTTTGGTCCTCCAAATCTAGGAAGACACAGTTGGCATATCAGTCAAAGCTGGTAGTAAGCACTCCTGACAGTTGCATCTACCTGGGCTTATGTTTGGAGAGACGGATCCAGGTACACTTCCAAGCTGCGAATGCAATCTATCAGGGGTGACCATAGCAGTCTCAACTCTATCCAGCTCAGAAGCTTTTTTGAAATGGGTCAAGGAAGTGTGTGTCATCCAAGACTACCTTTATGGCTTTCATTTGGTTGGATCACAGCTCTGATCTTTGGTTTTGACTTCACATAGGAGCAAGCTTGGCATAATTGTTTGCATGTTGGACAATAGCCACATTTGCACTGACAATTTAAAGCAGTTCAAAGCTAGCTTCAAACTGTGGCAGTCAGACAATAAACTCCCACAAAAGTGTGTGAAAGAAAACCCTTAATGTGCATCAGTGCTCTTTATGCAGTCACCATCTGGACCTCAAACTGGTTCCAGGATATCCTATGTTATCTGCATAGCCAAACCATTTTTGACTGCAGTAAATGGTGAGTTTATATGGGGGCTAAGATGGATCTTCACTGCCATATATTCCAGGATCTGATCCCAAATTATATGCTTATCCCAGATTATCTGGCAGTGTAGGCTCATATAATCCAGTTCAGAGCAGATAATCAGGGTACAAATCCTGGGATACAGATGAGTGTAAATTCAGCCTAAGACTATGGAGACAAGGCTTCAAATCCCCATTCAGTCATGAAAACCTATTGGGTGACCTTGGACATGTTGCACACTCTCGGCCCTAGAAAACTCTATAAGGTGGAAATATTTTGAATGCACACAAAAACAACAATCTCCAAAGAAATAGTCTCTTTACCTATGGAAAGGTGTATCCGAGCTACCATGACAAATTAACTTTGTCAGTTTAGTATACACACAATAAAGTATCCTCTAGATGGCACTAAATGAAAGCCAAAAAACATGCTTATTGGCAGATAGCAGATGATCCAGTGGTTTGTCTAAATAGCTTTTGTGGTCTTAATGGGAAGAATTTGATTTGAAAAATAATAAAGATTATTTGCTTAAAATGCCAGTTAGATTACAATGTCATTTTCCCATTACTGTATGTTGATGTTTAAACTCCGTTTGTTTCAGCCTCTGATATGCCAGAACACAATACTTCAGATTTTCCACCTCTCAGCAGGTGGTTCAAGCTCTTTCTGGTAAGGTGCATCTATGTTTTAGAATCTATACAGTTTGACACTACTTTAACCGCCATCACCTCTGGAATGACTTTGACCACAAGCCGTAGGACCACTGAGGAGCTAGGGAGTAGTCCTGACCGTACAGCAGTGTCGAACCCAATTCTCCACTACTAGGCAGCCACCCCTTCAAAATCTTTTTGTAGCAGTAGCAAGCAGGCACAATGTGGCTAGTGTCAATAGCTTGTTGCCTGGAATGGTGTTGGCCAGGGCACCAGAGAGATGTGAGAGACAGAGAAGAGGAATTGTTCCTTCCTTTCCCCCCTCCCTTCCCTGATCATCCTGGCACTCCGGCCAACATCCCTCCAGGCAGCAAGCAATGGACACTAGCCATGTTGCAGCCACTGGTTAGGGCTATGATAAGAATAGGAGGGAGACAGTGCCATCCCATGTCCCCAATCTCTCCAAGCCCAGAAAACATGAAATGGCCGTGTAAACAGTTGCAGCCAGTTCCATCTGGGTTTCATTTGTTTACATGTCACTCTGCTGGATTCTCAGGGAAAAAGTAGTTCTTTGCCCCAGATTCCCGGGGGGAATTTGGCAAGCTGTTACTTTTACTAAGTACCAAATAAAATGTAAATAGGTTCCATTCTTGTTCAGATTGTTCATTACAGGTTTCTTTCAATAACTGAGTTGATTTGCCCATCTCTGTAGTGTTTACTAATTCTCTCATTCATTCATTCTCAGGATAAACTATCTGATTAGTTTATAAAAAGTAAGTAATTAAGGAACAGCAGTACTGTTGAAAGGTGGGCTTACAAGGGTTTGTGAATGTCCAATTGTGGGGCTATGAACTGGTGAATTGGCACAACTGCACTAATGAAGAGAGGTGTGATGTAGAAGATGTTCAACACAGTATGTATCTGCTATCAATGATAACACAACAATAGTGGAATAGCAGGTTCATGTGATAAAATCCATAAATCTATCTTTTTATAAAAAAACATGCTGGAGGCAGCTGATGAGGCTTAAATTTTCTCTCCTGTACTCCCCACTTTTCTGCTCACACATGCTCAATGAGAGAATCTATGGGTTGATAGAGAGACATTTAAAGATGGGCTCGAAGCCAACCTTAAAAACTCTGGCATAGACACTGAGAACTGGGAAGCCCTGGCTCTTGAGCGCTCCAGCTGGAGGTCAGCTGTGACCAGCAGTGTTGCAGAATTTGAAAAGGCATGAATGGAGGGCGAAAAAGAGAAATGTGCCAAGAGGAAGGCGCGTCAAGCCGACCCCAACCGGGACCGCCTTCCACCTGGAAACCAATGCCCTCACTGTGGAAGAAGATGCAGATCAAGAATAGGGCTCCCCAGCCACCTACGGACCCACAAGAATTCTGATCCTGGAAGACTATCCTACTCGGCCAACGAGGGATCACCTAAGTCAGTATGTAAGAGAGATATTCTAACAATATCCTAGGCTTGAGAAGAACCCAATTTCCCCCAATTCAAGTTTTATTGCATTATTTACTGCTGTAAACCACCACCAAAATCCAGCCCATTTTCACCAGTGTTATACTGGGAAAAAATGACTTTGCTAACAAGATATGGCTGTAGTTATGTTGTATGAAAGGGCCCTGGTCCCTTCCAGAAGTTATTTGTGAATGGTACTGATGCCGATATTTAGAGGATTTCTATGTCTCTCGGAAAGCTGAGAGATACCTGACAAGCTTAGCTAACTGAGGAATACTAATCAAGAATGGAAAATCTCACCAGGATGAAGGCAAATAACAGAGGCTTTATTCGATTTGCGCAAAAAGGACACTCATACAGCACGTTTGCTCAAAAGTACAAAATGTAAAGTATGTTCATAAAATAGACATTTTTATAGACATAAGTTTCCATTCATACCCAATGTCCAGTTTTGAAAATTCCCTCCCTCTTCCCTGATTGGGCAGCTTTAATAAGATGGCCATCGTCCTCCTTGGCCTCTGATTGACTGGGAGGTGGGTCCAAGCTGGCTCCTGCTCCGATTAGCGGATGTGCTGGTGATGTAGCTGAGGATCTCCTCCCAGATGTACCAGGAAGCCCTGAGGCTTTCAATGAGCTAGCGTAGGTGGTCCGAGGGAGGGAGCTCAAGAGGTTGTGCCCACCCTGGGTGTATGGTGATGGAATGTATCACAAAAAAGAATATCCAAAAACTGATCTGACAGGACTATGTCCACAATGGAAGTTCTTGTCCCAGACATCTCCCCATGTCAGGGGACAGTCCCCAAAATGTATATTTGGTGATGGGATCATAATTACAGTTTTGTCCTGGACCTTTGTCCCATAGGTAGCTGGGATCCAAAAAGGGGAACCGATGAACAGCTGGACTTCTGCTGTGATACAAGGGGGTCCTTTGTCCCCCAGATTATGTCCCATCTCAGGTTCTCACACAGGGCATAGAATATGGTATCTGGCATTGCTCAAGGGAGGTTATTGGAGTTCATAGGTTCATGTACATTTGCTTTCCTTTTATAGAGTTTTGATAGCAATAACAATAATAAAAAGAAAATAGAAATGAAGAATAGACTTTGTGTGTTGCTTGGAGCGAGTCACCTATAGAGAGGGGATGAGGAAGAAGGGTCTTGCCATGGTTGTGCAGCAGCTGGAAGGGTCATCAGTAGTATTTGTTATATTTTAATTCCTCTGCTCATGTGCACATTTGCAGAAGAGAAAATAAGAAAAAAGAACTATTGAGAAATGCAGAGCTCCTAGAAGTCACATAAGTTCACATATTCCATTCTATTTCAGTGATCCAATGAGATAACTCAATCCTGCTTTTGCATTTAGCTTAATTCAATTTATCTCTAAACGTATATGGCAGAAACAGAAGACTTGGGAACATTGGCCAGAAGTGGCATATCTACACTGACACTATAATTCAATTTGGAATTGATTTGAGTTAAACCGGTTTCACTGTGCAGATGATTAGGTCAACATGGCTGGTATTGGTTTCAGGCCAGGATGATGACTACATTGTAAAGGGAAGTAGCCTCAAGCTACTGTGCAGCCCTCCGCCCCATTTCCTATAGAGATGTGCATCAGTTAAGAATTGAGATAATCAATTACACCTTCCAAGAGCTGAATTAGCTTCCTGCTTCCCAGCCATACCCTTGGGGCATTTCTGGGCAGTTCCTATTCTAGATTATCTAGATTATATCATGTGATTCAACAGGGGCGGGTGTCTACAATGCACTTCACATAATGTAGAGCTGCTTTTGCACTGCATTTGGGATATACTGAGATCTGCTACAGAGCATTTTATGGCTTAACTTGGACTTTCCTGGGATTTTTACAAATGTGCTATTATCTCCTTTAATGTGAGGCATAGTGCGAATTGGTGGTATACATTTTGTGGCTGCTGCAGTTTCAAGTTGTCTTGAAGCTGCATTACAGTATACTGTAGATTGGGCCAAAATGGTATCATATCTTCCATGTGCATACATACATTGAATTGGCATAGGCTCCTGTAGGGACATGCACTTTCTCCTTTCCACCGACTGCTAAGGAGGCTGTCCAGGTCCTGAACCGGTGCTTGGCAGCTGTGACAATCAGGATGACAGCAAACAAACTGAATCAAGATAAGACAGAGGTACTCCTGGTCAGTCAAAAGGCTGAACAGGGCATAGGGTTACAGCTTGTGCTACACTCCACCTGAAGACACAGATTTGCAGCTTGGGAGTCCTCCTGGATTCATCGCTGAGCCTGAAACCCCTGGTTTCGACAATGGGCAGGGGAGCTTTCGCACAATTAAAACTTGTGTTCCAGCTGTGCCTGTACCTTGAGAAGCCAAATTTGGCCATGGTAGTCCATGCTCTTGTTAAATCTTGAATAGACTACTGCAACACACATCAAATACTCCATCTAGTATCCTCTGTAATGGACTGGAGTCCATTCACACCTGCAAAAAATGATACTCCACATTGGCCCTTCAGATCAGGACTAGTTTACAGGGTTGGATTAAAATGGAAAATCCATTTTTTCTGCTTCTCAAATAAAATTATAATATATCATGAAATAACTCTACTTCTCATTTAATGGTGTCTAAAATCTGCTTGCTTTACTTCATGGTGGTAAATGCAGGCTTGCAGAATGTTAAACACTGAAGTGTTGTAGGTTTTTTTTTTTAGCTATATGGCCATGTTCTAGAGGCAGTCTCTCCTGACATTTCGCCTGCATCTATGGCAAGCATCCTCAGAGGTAGTGAGGATGCCTCTGAGGATGCTTGCCATAGTTGAGGTAAAACATCGGGAGATAATGCCTCTAGAACATGGCCATATAGTCCGAAAAAACCTACAACACCCCAGTGATTCCGGCCATGAAAGCTTTCAACAATACATTAAACACTGAAGGTTTCCTTAGGAAATCTCAGGTGTAGCTCACATATTACATGTTCAAATGAATGCCTAACATTTTTCATATTTATGCAAGCAGGTACCAAGTGCAAGTGACATAAATATATCGTATTATTTAGCTTGTTAAGGAATTGTCATTGTCCTTGGCAACCTAGGTTTGCCATAATAGGTGCAGTGGCAGAGCACAGAACTGATTCCTCTATATCTAGGAAATATACTCTGCTTTACCAAAGACATTACCAAAATCATTTTAAAAGATAAATTATAATCCATAGCTTTGTCTTTTAAGATTCCACAAGAAGCCCAATTGGCATAGCAGGCTGCTACGCTATGCTAAATTATTATCTTGCTACCTATATGGCTCCAGTCCAGCGTACCTGTCCAAATATATCTCCTCCTACGTCCCACCTCAGAGTTTAAGATCTTCTGGGGAGGTCCAGCTCTCGGCCCCGTCGCTGTCTCAAACACGGTTGACGGGGACGAGGGACAGGGCCTTCTCAGTGGTAGTCCCCCACCTATGGAATTCACTTCCTGGGGAAATCATCATCCCTCATTACCTTTAGAAAGAAGGTTAAAACATGGATGTGGGACCAGGCCTTCAGGAAATTAGGTTTCCTGAAGGACAATTGATAATGTTTGACTATGGCTTGGAAGTGGATTTGGATAAGTTAAGTGAAGTACTCAATAGTATATAGCTAGTTAAATAGCCACCAGACCGGTAATAGCTCAATGGACTGTAAGTATACTGTTTTAATATTTATGTCTTAATGTTTATGTTTTTTAACTGTTATAATTGCTGTTTTGTATTTTATGATGTGGCATCAAATTGTTGCCAATTGGAAGCCACCCTGAGTCCCCCTAGGAGTTGAGAAGGGCGGGGTAAAAATGTTCGAAATAAATAAATAAAAATATCTTGTTAATAACATTTTTAAATATAAAAAAAGTTTTGAAAACGATGCTTCTCCAGTTTCCTTAAACCAGAAGATTTGTAGCTGTGGCTTAAGCACAAACACACTGGAAGAGAAGGCTTATGCACTTTTGCCATATGTTTGGTGTTGATGATAATGATGTATGCCTTCAAGTTGCTTCCAATTATGGTGACTTAAGGTGAATATATCACAGGAGTTTCTTGGCAAGATGAGGCTGAGAGAGTGTGGCTTGCCTGTGCTCATTTACTGGGTTTCTATGGTGGAGTAGGGATTCAAACCCTGATCTCCAGAGTCAGAGGCCAGTGCCCAAACCGCAATGGTCCATGCCTGTGTATACATGACAGCAATATTTTAATACCGTGGGGCCCTTCCAGACAGGCCCTATATCCCAGAATCTGATCCCAGTATTTCTCATTATCCCAGATTATGTTGCAGTGCGGACTCATATCATCCAGTTTAAAGCAGAAAACCTGGGATCAGATCCTGGGATATAGGGCCTGTCTGGAAGGGCCCTTGGAGGTTTCTTCTTCTGGCTCAAATAGCCTTTGATTGATTTTACAAAATAATCCTGCCACATTTTTTGCAGGGGTGGGGTATATGATGCTTGCTACCAAGAAAACCAAAGGATAGTCTAGTGTCAAAAAAACAGGACCGACTTGTCACTCCAGTGCCCTGCAAATCTGCAAAGGCTATTGTTCTCTCAGTGGGCTGAATGAGTTTTATCTCCCCTTGTTTTGAGGAAACTGTTCTTGCTTTGGGCCAATTGAAATGCTCCATGGGCTCCTGTGCTGGGTGGAATTCACTTGCTTGAGTGAGCCTGTGGACAGAAAGAGAAAGGAAAAGAAAGGGAGGAGGCACTGGAACACTGTGTGACCTTAGGCTGTCGCTCTCCTGCCAGGGAGAAAGGAAAGAGACACAGCAGCTGCTGTTGCTTCTCAGGAACTTCCATCAAGATGCCCTTTCCAAATAGTTCGACCAGGACCCGGCGGCACAAGCTGATACTGGCAGCGACCATTATCCCCTTAGTTACGCTAGTTGTAGTTGTGTTGCTTGTTGTGATCATTCAGGGAAGAAAGGAGGGCCCCAAATCAGAAATACTGCTGGAGTGGAGAGGCAGGGGGACTACCCCACATCTGCGTGAAATCGTCCTGGGGAGATGTTACAACTATGTGGCCACAGTGAACTCCGAACTCAGGTGAGCCTCTTTCTTTTATTTTCTTCCTTTCCTATCCTTTCCTTTCCTTTCCAAAGTCAGACCAACTCCTCTCTTGTGTTGCCTTTCTCATTCCATTCTTGTAAATACTTCCAGTAAGCAGGGTTGCCAACTTTTTTCGGAGAAGAGCTACTTCGCCCTATTTATGGATGTGACTGAAGGAAATCTATAAAACTCTATGTATCAAATGTTTTGCTTATTGTTCAGTAGTTGAGGCATAGGAATGACCAAATAAAATATGATATTTAGAACAGGAAGCTGGAATTGTAAATGAAATTAAGGATGGAATATAATCGCTTTGGGTTTTGTGTGTGAAAGAGAGAGAGACTAAATGGGAAAAGACATTGAGTGCCACAGAAGGTTCAAAATGCTCACTGTTTTAATAGCTTAATTGTCCTTACAACAATGCTCCCATTATTTTTGCCACATTGTATGTGGGAGAAGAAGCAGGATCTTGTGGACTTCGGGTTTGCTTAATGTCATCTTGTGAGTCATGAAAAAAGTAATATTTGAACTGGAGAATTTCTTTTCCTGGTTTGGACCTCACAGTGTACTGTTATGCATATTTACATGTATATGTATGGACTATGATCCCATTCATATTTACTCAGAAATAATCCCATTGTTGAACATTTATGGTTATAGCTATAGACTTTTAGATTAAGGTTTAGAGAAAAGAACTGAAAATCCTAAATAAATGTTAACATGTGTGGCTGTTAATTTTTGTTTGTGGGCATAATGTATAAACTTGATAGCAAGACTTATTTATTGAACCTTATCAGTGTTTTGCAATAGCTTTCTTTGAACTTTATCAATTGCAATGCTAAATGTGCCTCTGTGGGATAGTTGGCTATGTAGAAGACGAATCATATAATAAATGTTCTGTGAAGTTCTGTGAAGTCCTTTCAAGAAAAATATGCCTCCCCTTCCCATTTACTTCCATGTTCAGAATGAATGTTGCTGCCATGCTGGATTTGACACAGTGGTGTATTTGCTTGCATGCATGCACATAGAAAATGTTCATGCACACATCAAGTGTTGTCTAGTGCACACCGCATTGTTACCTGTATATGGGATGCATAATAATTTACATCCAGGAATGTGCTTTTGGGAAGTTACCTACTTTTGAAGAAACTCCAGGATTTAATCCTCATGATATGAGGTGACAGCTAATTTGTCACTTTGAATATGGTAGGCAATGGCATGTTCTTTCTCCTACAGAACTGAGATTCAGTTTCCTGCAAGGATCTATTTAGCTTGTATACAGTCATCTCTTTTATCATTGCTCTCTGGTACATGAAAATGAGCAGGTGTTCAAAGGTTTTCAGAACTAAACCCGATGGCCATGTAGGAACCTAATTCACATGTGCACATTAACCATATCACATGGTTTAGACTTTTAAAAAATACATTAAGGAGCCCTTCCACACAGCCCTATATCCAGAATATCAAGGCAGAAAATCCCACATTATCTGAGTGTGGACTCAGATAACCCAGTTCAAAGCAGATATTGTGGGATTTTCTGCGTTGATATTCTGGGATATAGGGCTGTGTGAAAGGGCCCTGAGAAGGTATGTGGGGTTGCCTTTGAAGACTGTTCAGAAGCTTCAAGTAGTCCAATGGGTGGCAGCCAGATTTCTCTACCAATTGACATTTCCAAGCCGTCTTCAAGGGCAGCCCCATGTAGAGTGCATTACAGTAATCCAGTCTGGAGGTGACTAAGGCATGGACTACCATGGCCAGATCCAACTTCATGAGGTACGGTCGCAACTGGCGCACAAGTTTCAATTGTGCGAAGGCCCTCCCAGCCACCGGCGACGCCTGGGCTTCAAGCGTTAGCGATGAGTCTAGAAGGACACCCAACCTGCGGACCTGTGACTTCAGGGGGAGTACAACCCCATCCAGCACAGGTTGCCACCCTATACCCTGATCCGGCTTACGATCAACAAGGAGGGCCTCTGTTTTGTCAGGACAGAGGTTAAAATATTCAGTTAAAAATCTAAACAACATTAAAAGCAATTAAAACATAGGCATTACCGCTTTCAGCTAAAAGCCATAACCTTTGTTCTGATTTAGGAAGGTATCGATATAGAAAAAAAGGTCTTTATTCCCTAAGGCTAGTGGCATTTCAAGCATTTGTTCTCCACCGTACTTGCATTTCTCATAAGCTGCTGATGTCACTCATGTGAAATCTGTTTTCATGAATGGGAGATAAAATTAAGATATAGGATTAGATACTGCAGCAGATTCTCAAATTCACATTAAAAGGAGTATCAGGGTAGGAATATGTCCGTATCTTTCCCTATTCATCCCTCATAGGGAAAAATATGAAATGAATTTTGCCTTATCACCATTTAGAATGATAAGGAAGTGTGATCAACTCATTTTTGGAGCAAAGGAATGGCCACTCCAAAATCTCAGAACAAGAATCTGAACATAAATATTATTCACAATAGGAATACACATGTATGTTGCTTCTTACATCAAAAGCAATCTAGAAAATATTTTTGCCAGCTTTCCAGTTAGAGAACCCCAAAAGCTCAGTTACTTATTTGGGGGAAGAGAAAAGCAGGGAAAAGTGGCATTTCACAGAAATGAGGCAAACACAGCTGTGCTTGTTTAATTGCTGGTCACAAAAGTGTGTGGTTATTCTTGACTAGTTGCCACACTTGTAATTCAATAACATACATAGGTAATGGGCCAAGAAAGCAAACATTATTATTGTAACATTATCTGCTTTGAACTAGAATATATGGCAGTGTGGACTCAGATAACCCAGTTCAAAGCAGATATTGTGGGATTTACTGCTTTGATATTCTGGGTTATATGGCTGTGCGGAAGGGCCCTGGGAGAATAGCTACACATATATGATCCAGAGAAAAAGGCAGGAAACTTCAATTCACACAGGAATCACATGCTGGTTTTCAATGGAGTTTTTAAACCATTGGAGGTCAGGTGGCCAAACTTTTCAAGCTATTTCTACTTTTGCCATATAGGTCAAGCATCATTGATCTGAAATCTCATAAATCAAAATAGTCCAGAATCGTCCACATGGGAGGCAGAAATAGTGACACCTTTCCTTTCTGATAGTTCAGTATATACACATCACTTGCTTCATGCGCAATTATTAAAATACTTCTTGCTAACTTATTGAATGAATAATACAAAAAATGAGGGGGAACACCCCATAAGCTGCTCCAATCAAAATGTGGAATCAACAGAAAAATTGCCACTTAGCAACACTTGTAGAAAGTCTTCCATCGATATGTTTAAGAGTTGATTACCTTAAGCCATGTGTAAAATTACCTTTAGGCTATGTGTAAAAGGTGTGCATGACATGTTAATGAATTTCAATTCTAAACTTGATCCCATCTCCAAGATCTGTCATTATGTATGTACAGGTAGTCCCCAAGTTAGGTTCTGTGGGTTTGTTCTTGATTTTGTATGCAAGTCAGAACAGGTAAACTCATATATTAGCTTTAGTTAGCATAAGTAGGGGTTAACGCTCCTGCAGTGCTTGTTTTGCTGTTTGTGCCGCTGTTCAGAACATTTCACCTCATGTTTTCTCCCTGTGATAGTTAGATTTTGAAAAAAATGCCTTGATGTGGAAACAAGGATTGGTGATAAAGCTTCAGCGGAGACCCCTTTCCCCATGATAACTCTTTCAGGAATAAATCTCCCTTCCGAGGGGTAGATCCACTCCTGAAATTTATGTTGTAAATTTATGCTGTCATAATTTATATGCTTATGTATTGTTTATTTTATGTCTAGCACTTGAAGTGCTTTTGTGAGCCAACCCGAGTCCTGGCCTTATTTATACCTAGCTTGGAGACCCAGTGGTGCCTGGATTATTTGAGAAAGGCATTGTTTGTCTGTGCTCCAAGTTTAGTCTAGATCCAATGTCAGCTGGGTTCAGTGAGTAAAGCTAAACTACAACTTCCATATGCAAGTCCCATCGTCCATGGTCCATCCTCCTCCAAACTGCACCAGGATGTAGAGTGGGTCTTGGGGGCTGTGTGCCAAGTTTGGTCTTGATCAGCCATTGGTGTGGGTCACAGTGGTCTCAGGAAGTGAATGAAGGTACTGTCAGTCCCATCGTTCATGGTGTGTCATCCCACAAACTGCACCGGGAATTAGAGTGGGTTGTGTGTGTGTGTGTGGGGGGGGGGGTGTCTGTGTGCCAAGTTTGATCTTCCTCAGTCATTGGTGGGGGTTGGAGCCCCCGGTGGCGCCAACAGAAGTCCCCAGTTTGAATCTTGCCTTTTTAATAAGAACAGTGTCAGACAGGAAAAATTGAAGGCACAGAGCTATGATGTAGTTACACAAGAGTGTATGTACACACACCTTAAGGCTAAACATTTGTAGGATAGGCAAGATCTATATAACTGTGCCTTGCCCAACCATTGCCAATCTGCATTACTGGCCAAGGAAGTAGACATCCCTAGATGTCCTTACCCAACACAACTTTTCTCTGCCTTCGCACTGTATTATGGAGATGCTCTTAACATTGACCTATCTTGTAGATGGTTGTAACAATTAAAACAAGAAAAAGTGCTTTTGAATACTTGACAATCAATATGCATTGTGACGTATTAGTAAAGATAATTAATTTCCTCTGACTTTTGAGGACTCTTAAATCCAGCACAAGGACTTCTAAGAACATTACAGTTCACTTATCTAGAGAGAACACAAAAGTACCTTTCTGTACCTGAGCTTTCTGAACATCACTATAAATAATTCTTTGTAAATTATTCACTTGCGTGGTTATTCTGTACCTTAACCATCATTTTTTCTTTGAGGCAAAGTATTATTGTGCTTCAAGTCATGGGCAAGTGATTGAAAGAGATACCACAATGTCCGCTTGGTCATTATTGCCCACCAAATTCCTCAAAATAACCTGAATACCCTCCTGGAGATCACACAGAAACTGTTACCAGCATCCGACAGGTGAATGCCATCTGCTCAGTAGAATTCATGTCTGGCATGTGTAATTTCAGAATGCCTAATGAAAGACCAGTGCTGAAAGCCTTCAGCATTGACCTGTTGACCCATCTTTGGGACTGAACCATTTGCTTAACAATTCCAGCCAGCCATGTGTGACGGGGTATAATTGTGAACCAAATCAGCCTTGTTGAGGCCATGCCTCCCTTATTGTCCAAAAATCAACTAGCGCTTGTTCACTGAGCGCTTTCCCCTTCAGCAGTCCAAGGTTGTTGCCTCCTAGGTGGACAATCAACAGGTTGGGTGGGTTGGATCCAGTTCCCACTGTGAACAAAAGAGGAAGTAGGCCTTCCAATTGCAGGCCCCTATGCCCTTCCATTCCACTGCCACCTCCACAAGTAGACCCAGGTGCTGGCCAAAGGTTGTCCTCTGTGTATGATGCTCGGCCCAATCAATGTAACTGTGTCCACAGATGAGTACCCACCACCTTGGCCGTGGCTGAACCATGCCTGAAACAACAATCACAGTTAGTATAAGGAAATGGGCTAAATATGTCCGAAATGTCCCTGACTTCAACCTTCCCGTGTTCTTAATCTGAGCCTCATCATAACCAATTGCACCTGCCACAGAAGCTGCCCCAATTCGAAAGGAATGGGTCTCTAACTTCTGCCCCTTGATCCCCATGGCCTCCAACACCCTGAATATAACTCATCCAGAACTGGTATTTAGTAAGGGAAGAACCATCCTGATGTATAAAGAATGGGCCAGGCCTGTCCCCCCTGATGCTCATGTATGCTGCCATGGCACTTACTGGGCAAAGCACAATATTGGAACATGCTAACAACTTAATATTTCCCCTTGCCCTTTGACCGGTCTTAGATTTCCTTATAACCAGTGTCAACTGTGTAGGGGTAAAACTGATTTCTGAAAGCAGGAGCGCCCTGCCTGACTTGTCAGCTTTAGAACCAACTACTAGCTCTTTAATCCTTAATACCCCCCGAAAGGCCGTAAGGCCAGCCCCATAAAAAAGTGCCACCTCGTAAGGATATGAGCACACCACAGGCCAAACCTTCCTTAAGCCCTTCAAAATGACTGGGGAAATAGGTTTCCTATCATCCTGGAGCTTGCCATACACTGAGGACCACCCTTCCAGATATTTCTGCACCTGAAATTCATCTGTTGCAACCTTGGGCCTTGAACCAGAAGGCTACTGCCGACATCTTGGCCCGTATAGATTGCGGGGCTAACCCTGATCTCCTGAGCAGGACACAGGACACCTAGCTGAGTGGTCAATTGCTTAAATGCCTCGAGCAGATCTCTGCATTCATTTGTACCAGCTTTCCCAGTGAATAGAAAATCATCGAAATAGTGAACCACTCCTCTGAGTCCTGGATGTGCCTCGTGGGCCCATTCCAGGAAGATGCTAACCTTTTCAAAAGACTTCTAAGAACATTCCAGTTGGCTTATCTAAAGAGAACACAAAAGTACCATTCTGTACCTGAACTTTCTGAACATCAGTATAAAGAGGGTTGTCTTTATTCTTTTAAAATTATTCATGTGCACGATTATCCTGAACCTTAATCTTCATTTTTTCTTTGAGGCAAAGTATTATTGTGCTTCAAGTCATGGACAAGTGATTGGAAAAGATACCACAACTCCCAGGGCATCTCTCTCAGTCCTTTTACTACCTTGCTTTGCTCCATTTTAAGCTCCAGGAAAGATCACTGTGCTATCTCCTCCAACCTTGAGTGATTTAAAGACCAAGTCTGTGAGGAGATAAAGTCTCTTTTATTCAAGTTCCCAGTTTTGCAATAAATATCAAACATACTTGAAGTCATACAATTATTGACCAAACTTTATTTTGTCCTCATCCGCTTTGTTTTTCTTTATATATTATTTCACCATTTAATTTGAAGTTTATCTAGACACTACAATTCATCAAGTTGTGGCAAAAAATCATGTTGAGTCATTCACTTCCAAATCTAAATGAATATACTGTATATCATGCAGCTGTGGACAAGTCTACATAGGGACCACCAAACGCAGCAATATCCGAACACCAATCAAGGAACATGAAAGGCAGTGCAGACTAATTCAACCAGAGAAGTCAGCCATGGCAGAGCACCTGATGAACCAATAATAAATAATATAATAAATAATAAACTTTATTTCTACCCTGCCACCATCTCCCCGATGGGGACTCGGAGCGGCTTACATGGGGCCAAGCCCGGACAACATAATACAGCAATAAAATCAAAACATATACAACAGACAACAACAACAACATTATCAAAGTGACATTAAAAAGGATTAAAAAAAACCAACCTGGGCACAGCATATCATTTGAGACCACAGAAATGCTGGACCACTCTAACAACTGCCATGTCAGACTTGACATAGAAGCCATGGAAATTTATAACCATGTGGACAATTTCAACAGAAAGGAGGAAACAATGGAAATGAATAAAATCTGGCTACCAGTTTTTTAAAAAAAAACTCTAAAATCAGCAACACTCAAAAAGCAGGGGAATTCCAGACAAGAATCAATCAGGGCCAGTTAATGCCTCCAAACAAAGGATTCACCCAGGCAGCAGTCAGTCAGACTTTGAAGCTGTAAGGCCATTAAATGCTAATCAAGGTGGCCAAGTGCAACATTCACACTTGCCTCAAACAAACAAGAGTTTTTCCTCCCACCCTGGATATTTCACAGATATATAAACCCCATTTGCCTGGTTTCCAGCAGACCTCTCAACCTCTGAGGATGCCTGCCATAGATGTGGGTGAAACATCAGGAGAGAATGCTTCTGGAACATGGCCATACAGCCCGGGAAACTCACAGCAATCCACTATACCATTGTTTTAATTATTTGTACTTACATGAAGCTAAAAAGATGTATGATTACACTTAGTAGATCTATCCAAGTCTTCCTCGCTTATTTAGTAGATTATGGACCAAGGCACTGACCAAAAATTGAAACTGACTGAAAAATACTCACCCTTACAGATGTCAGACTGAACTATCCATGATGCTGAACTGACTGAGAGAAAGAAAAACACTGAAGCTAGCAAGTGACAGATCTGGACCAAACTTGGCACACAGACCCAACACAGCCAACTGTGAATACTTGCAGGCTTTGTGGGTGGTATCAGAGACTTATAGTTCACCTGTATTCAGAGAATACTGAATCCAGCAGATGAGGGATCTCGACCAAACATGGCATACAGACCCAACATGGCCAAGAATGCACACTGCTGGAGGTCGAAGAGAATTGACCTTGGCATATGTGAGCTGTAGTTTGCCCTTGCCCAGAGAGCACTGATCACAGCCAATGACAGATCTGGACCAAATTTGGCACACAGACCCAACATGGCCAACTGTGCATACAGCCAGGCTTTGGGGGAGATTATCCTTGGCATATGGAAGCTGTGGTTTACCCTTATCCAGAGAGCACTGAACCCAGCTAATGTTGGATCTTGACCAAACTTGTCACAGAGACCCAACATGGCCAACTGTGCATACAGCCGGGGTTTGGGGGTGAATGACCTTGGATCTGGAAGTTATAGTTCACCCTTATCCAGAGAGCATTGAACCCAGGACAATGGATCTGGATCAAACTTGGCACGCACACACACACACACACACAACACGGCCAACTTTGTATACTGGCGGAGTTTGGGGAGTGATTGAACTTGGCATTCAGGAGTTGCATGCAGTTCACCTGTATTCAGAAAACACTGACCCCAGCCGATGACACATCTGGATCACACTTGGTGCACAGACCCAACGCTGCCAACTGTGAATACTGGCTGAGTTTGGGGAGGATTGACACAAGATTTTTGGGAATTGTAGTTCACTCACATCCTTATGCATTTTCTAATGGGAGCATTCATAAAAAAACAAAAGCAAAGACTGTTTTTCCCCTCCTAAGAAATAGTGTAACATATCATCAAACTGATATTACCTAACATCCAAAAACAAACAATGCTCTTTTCAAATAACTCAGGCCTCAGCAGGTACCCAAGCTAATTGAATAAAATAGGAACGGCTATATGTAAAGGCTAAAGTCTTTCTGAGTACAAGATTTTTCCTCATGGTCATTCCTATTAAAAGGGGGCAAATCCAGGCAGGTAAAAGAAGCGAAACTTGCCAGGACAGGTAAACTTTGATGTTAACTGATGGTGCCACCTCCACACCCAGATGGGGTCTGTTGTTTCATGCTCCTTGTCAGGAGAGGTTGGAGAACTGTAGTTTCAAATTCCATAACCTTTATCAACATTTGCCCCTGTCAAATCTACCCAGAGAGCAATATTCTTAAGATACATTTTGAACTATCAGTAAATTGCACATGAAAACGGTTTACAAAGAATGTTTTAAGTGATTGCCTCTCCATAGGAATGGCTTGGGGTTGACCTTTACAACATACTTAATACAATCTTAACATGAACATTGTAGTAATGGATTGATGTAGTAATGGATTGATTCTCATTCTCTGATATCATATGTCATCCTCTGTCAGCAGTGCCCTTCAGCATTCTGCATTGAGGAAACAGGGCAGCCTCGGTGCCGAAAGATAAATGGACATAAGTTAATAATGAGAATACAGTGCTCCCTCACTTATCGTAGGTGTTATGTTCCAAGACAACCTGCGATAAGTGACAATCTGTGAAGTAGGGACACTATCTATATAAATAAAAATGTAATGTTAGTTTGTGGGATTAACATAACTCAAAAACCACTGGACAAATTGACACCAAATTGGGACAGCATACACCTAACAACCCAATGTATGTCCTTCACTCAAAAAAAATTGTCATTTGGGAGTTTTAGTTGTTGGGATTTATAGTTCACCTACAATCAAAGAGCATTCTGAACTCTGCCAATGATGGAATTGAACCAAACGTGGCATACAAGATTCTCATAATCAACAGAAAACACTAGAAGGGTTTGGTGGACATTGATCTTGAGTTTGGGAGTTGTAGTTCACCTACATCCAGACAGCACTGTGGACTGAAACGATGGGTCTGGACCAAACTTGGCATGAATATTCCATATGCCCAAATATGAACACAGATGGAGTTTGGGGAAATAGACCTTGACATTTGGGAGTTGTAGTTACTGGGATTTATAGTTCACCTACAATCAAAGAGCATTCTGAACCCCACCAATGACAGAATTGGGGCAAACTTCTCACACAGAACCCCCATACTTAAGACCATCCAGTCCAGCTCCCTTCACCAGGGCAAGAAAACATAATCAAAGCCCTCCTGACAAAGAGCCATCGAGCCGTAGATATAGATAGATATGTATAATTCACATACACACACATACACACACACACACACATAGATTTGAAAGAAACCCCTAAAGAAGGACAACTATATGCCGTAGATATAGATAGATATGTATAATTCACATACACACACATACACACACACACACACATAGATTTGAAAGAAACCCCTAAAGAAGGACAACTATATGTTGTATGTTCCAGAGTGGGCAAACGAGACAATCGCCACATCAACACTGACAAAGAAACAGCAAGAAATACTGTTTACTCACAAGCATCAACACATTACATATATTAGAAACCAACACTTTCTCATTACTTTATTTTCCAAATCAGCAGACTGGGCAGGGGACAGCTGGTATGTACACACACACTGTATTTACAATCCTATTTACTGTAAATCGTATTTTTTATTATTTATAATATTATTTTAGTGTTAGAATTAATCTTGCCCGAAGGGCTTTTTGACCTCTTACCAAGAAAGTTCTAGTTCTTCATCAAGTTATAAACTCTGAAGTGATGCAGGATGGGGTTAGGATAATCCAAGTGGATTCATAGTGCTATAATTGAGAAATGTGAAAGGACCTTGAGTCCAATTACTCACTACAGTTCTAGCAAGAGTTCTTTGTCCATCATTTTTCCTCATTAATGCATTTATTTCTTTGTAATGTAGTTTTTTTCAAGCTTACACTGGAGCTGAGGGTGCATCTACATGTAGAATGAAAGTAGCTTGACACCACTTTAACTGCCATGGCTCAGTGCTATAAAATGCTGGGATTTGTAGTTTGGAGAGGCACCAGCACTTTTTGACAGAGAAGGCTAAAGTTACAACTCCTAGATTTCCATAGAAGTGAGCCATTGCAGTTAATGTGGTGTCAAATGGCATTAATTCTAAAGTGTAGATGTACCCAACATCTGAAAATGTAGGACCTTGAAATCACTAGTTTTCAGAGTCCTATTTTGTTAAGCAGTGTTTCACATGATTTGTATATGGCATGAAGCATGTTTTGAAGTATTCTAGATCCAACTGTGTGTACTTGTGATTGACAAATGAAACAGCCCTGGATTATGTTTTGGATGGCATGATTTTAATTTATGTTTTAATAATTCATGTTTTAATTGTTTGGCTTTAATTGTAATTGTTTATTTCATATATGTATGTATGGCATCAAATTACTGCCTGTTGTAAGGCTGCCTTGAGTCTCCTCTGGAGTGAGAAAGACAGGATACAAATATGGGAAATAAAATAATAAATTAATACTTGCTTGTATATCAGGATGGTTTCATATGCCATTCTCATTACTTTGTATGTAACATTCCTATACCATTGTTTTGTTTTAAAACAAATCCTTGCCAGCAAATTTGCCCATTCTTCAAGTTTAGTTGCATCAGATGCATTCTGGCTATGAAATAGGTCACTTGTGTCTGGGGCTTTCTAGGCAGTAGTAAACTAAAGACAAACAAAGCTTACAAAGAACCTTTGAAATGCCACCTTTTCAAAACCTCTGAAATTGGCAAGACGTTTTAGAAACAAATTAGAAAGCTTGAAAGAGCACTGCCTTTCTAAATTCAAACAACGTTCAATATCTAGGCATTTACAAAAAGGGAAATAAAAACCGAAAAATTCAAAAGCTTAGAAACACTGTTTAATAACCATTTATTTTTTTCTTTGCAATGCAAATTGCAACTAATCTTTGTTAATAAATGTTCCGACTTCTCTTACTGGCTGCAAATAAATTTCTTCAAAAATGAAGAACCGTCCTGTCTTTGTGGTTTGAGATGGTTTAAGTTGCGACAGAAAATATCTGAGAGATTGTGGGACACTTTTTCACAACTGTTTGGAATCACCATGCCCAAGGGGAGCAAGCCAAAAATCATGGAGTGGGAAACAAAGTCCTTTCTTTCTTTCTTTCTTTCTTTCTTTCTTTCTTTCTTTTGAACAGTATTAAGCCATGACAGTTAAAGTGGTGTCGAACTGCATTCGTTCTAGAATGTATATTACACTCTAAAAGTGAATAAACAATTTCACTAGATCTGTGAACTTGGCAGAAGTCAATCTGTTTAGTGTGGTAATATGACCTGACTGTTGGATCACTGGAAGAAAAAGTCTGGAACATGTTGATAAATGTGATCTTCTAAATAAAAATGCAATGTTTGTTTGTGGGATTAACATAACTCAAAAACCACTGAGTGAATTGACATGAAATTTGGACACAAGACACCTATCAGGCCAACGAGTGACCATCACTCATAAAAACACTGAAAAACACTGCGGAAGGGACTTTAAAAGCAACCCCCCCCAAAAAAAAAACACTACAGTGCATGCACAAAACAACAAAACACACAATAGCTTATCCACACTCTTTTTTGGACTACAGCTCCCAGCATCCCCTAGACTTGGCCCTTTAGGAGAGGAGGAGGATGCAAATGCACTGCTTCCAAGCTGTAAGCTTTCTTCTCCTTGGATTTCTTTGAGAGCATCCCAATCCCTGCATATTTCCAATTTGCTATTCCTGGACTGCAACTCCCAGCGATCCTCCAGATAGATAGATAAGTAGGTAGGTAGGTAGGTAGATCAGGAGAACTGCTGGGTGTTGCAGTCCAAGAATAGGTAGAGAAGGAAGAAATGGGAGAAAGAGGAAGGGAAAGAAAAGGGGAGGGGAGGGGAAGGAAGAAAAGAGGTAGAGAAGGAAGGAAGGAGAGAATGAAAGAAAAAAAGGGAAGGAAGGAAGGAAAGAGGGGAGGAAGGAAGGAGAGAGAGAAAGGATGAGAGAAAGAGGGAAGTTTGTCCACAGCAATGTGTGGCGGGTACAGCTAGTTTGTATATAAACTAACACAACTCAGGAGAATTAACTGAATGAGCAGGTATGAAAAATTCAAGTACAGGCTGAAGGCATGCCAGATGACGCAGTTTCCTCAAGAAGGGAATCATATAGATCTCCTGGGTGGATGGACTCCATGACAGCCACATGATGCACATGGTTTATTTTCCAGGTGTTGCATCCTTGTCCCACATTAAGAAAAGTCATGGGATGCTCCAAAGCTTACCACTTTTAAGACAAGTGTAAACAATTGTTTCCTATTCAGGAAGCATCTACGGCTGTCCATACTGCCATATAGCTTTTCCTAGGCTTGGCAGACAATGGACAAGGAATGCCACTTTCATTTCTCTGCCTATCTGGCCTTTGTGATGACCACTGGAAATGACAATGGTGCTTGGCCTCTGTAATGATGATAGCCAAAACAATGAGGCTATTCGAGAAGGGATTTGGAAAACGAGGGAGCAATTTCTCCTTTCCCTCTTTTTTCTTGCATCACTTTATCCCTCTGGCTACCATCCTGTGTAGATGGGCATAGTTGTTTGTGTCTTGTGTAGATGGCCCCAAATTTATTAGGGGATGCCACAGAGGAGACCTTTTCAAACCATGGCTTTCACATACAAAAAAACTCAGAAAATTATTTCAAAACTTTGCGCTGTTACCCATGCAGCACCCAAAACTTTGTTTTACTTTTAATTAAGTTTTTCACAAATACTTTTTGTGGGTTTTTTTCTTCCACATGGTGGCAGTATTTAATCTTACATCAAGTTATAGTATGATTCTGAGAAAGATCAATCAAGCTCTAAATAAATTTTGCCGTCCCCAAATGTCTAGCATTGCAAAAAGAAAAAATATTGAACATATTCCACACAAGAAACTTTTATATTTGCTCTGTGTTTTTTTCCCTTGATACCTTTGTCTCCATTTTCTTTGAATGCCTATACTATATTTGTAAATACTCAAATGTAGTTTTACATTATTGCACTACTTGAAATTTGTGGGCTGAAGGATAATTTCATTGGGAGACAGAATTTTCATGGGAGGGGCAATGTTCTCACCCCCTTTCCCGGCAACTACAGCCTTGTTTCACTATTTTTAAATGAGAGATTCTATAATCACCTTCTGCCAGTAGTTGGCCGTAGAACTGCGCTGAAGGAACTAGAAATTCCCAGAGAAGTGTTCTCTAGGAATCTCTAGGTCCATTTGACTTTATGGTCAATGCCTGGTGAAATGTAACCATAGAGTCAGACTGGAAGACTGAGAAATTTCTAGGGTGAACATTTCAATCAAATCCGCAAAACTCAAACCTGCATATGACTGACTGGAGCAGCATGTGGGATAGACATATCCATTCATTCTCTCTGGCCCCTTCTACACTGGCATACGGGGATAGTCCATATAGGCATGTTTAGCCTGCAGAAGAGAATGCCGAGAGGAGACATAATGACCATGTATAAATATGTGAGGGGAAGTCATATGGAGGAGGGAGCAAACTTGTTTTCTGCTGCCCTGGAGACTAGGACATGGAACAATGGCTCCAAACTACACGGAAGGAGATTCCACCTAAACATTAGGAAGAACTTCCTGTGAGAGCTGTTCAGCAGTGGAACTCTCTGCCCCAGAGTGTGGTGGAAGCTCCTTCTTTGGCGGTTTTTAAGTAGAGGCTGGATGGCCATCTGTCGGGGGTGCTTTGAATGTGATTTTTCTGGTTCTTGGCAGGGGGTTGGACTGAATGGTTCACAAGGTCTCCTCCAACTCTATAATTTTATGATTCTATTATATTATCTACTTTGAACTTGATTATATTAGTCTACACTGCCATATAGTACAGCTCAAAGCATATAATCTGGATTTTATATGACAGTGTAGAAGGGGCCGCCATCTCAGTGTGCCTTGGTCCATACTAAAATCACTTTTCAGTTGGCGAGAACTTGCCTTAAGGTTGTTGTCTTATCACATGATATATTTGTGCTTACAAAGTTCTACTGCAAATAATCTTTTGAGCAGTAGCATAGCGTCACAAAATCTATTTACAATAGAGAAAAGCAAATTCTCAGACTTGTATAAACCTAACCAAAGATGTTTTCTTCCTATGCAAGGTGGGTTGAAGTGCAGCCATTTTCTGACTGCCCACATTGTTTTTCTCGGCAGAAATAAAGACTGCCTCAAAATTTGGGAACTCTTTGAAAAGGCATTTATGTACAAGGACCCATGCAGCATAACTGAGAAAGATTACCAGCCTCTGATGGACATGGCAAGGCATTCTATCCCTTGTAACAAGGTAAGCCTCAGGACTTTTGGAGCGTTTTTGTACTCTTTTATTCTGCTGGATTCGTTGGAAAAAGTTTACTACCCTTATTCCATATTGACTTCATTTTCTTCATAAAGGGTATTTTTAGTAACCCGTGACCTTTCAATGTGTCATTTTTAATATGCTATATTTAACCTTTTGTGCAAACAACAAAAACATTTTTTTGCAGTTTACTGAACATTTTCCATGTTTTCATGATAGAGCCAATTAGAAAATGACATTTATAACCCAAGAACAAATATTGTGTTACATAATGTTATCTATGCACTAGATCGCCAACATTGCTTTTTCATGAGCTATCCCAAAATTGGAGAGGTGATTATAAATGGTAACCGCTGATATTTTTCCAAGGTATGGCTATTAATGAATTTTTCCCATTCCACTGTAAATTTCCAGGAAAGAAACAGTATAGTCAATGAGTGTGTTTATAGTGCCAGTCCCTATCGCACTGAGTGGAAAACTCTGCTGGTTCCCCATATGAGTTTGCTTAAGGGTGGAGGCAGCATGGAGGCTGCAGCAGCTTGCTGAGGCTCCTCGAGCTCCAAAGCTGAAACCTCACCTAAGGGGTCGGGGGAGTAATATCACCCCCCAACAACGACAGATAAAGTGTGTTGGCATTCCTCCAAGGCACGCAGCGAGGGGGGGTTTCCTTGGAAACCTCTACTGGCAACGAGAGACCTTGAAGATAAGACCCGGAATGAGGACGCCGACCTAATGGGATGGTATTGCGGCTTACCGCCTCCATTAAGATTAATTAATTGGAGTTACAAAGAGACAAAAAGTAAAGAGAGATAAAGGAAACGGAGGGAAGAAAGAGCAAAGAGCACAGAAAGGAAACTTGCTGAATAAGCTACCCATAGAGACTGGACATAAGAGTAAAGTATTTGTTTGAATGGGAGCTCTTTGAAGTCGAACTATTTGCAAACTACAAACTACAAATTACTCAAAATGATGGCGGCGTGGTAAGCAGCGAACCTTCTTCCCAGGGTAAGAGAGGGGCCTCAATTTACCTTATTCTGGCTCTATTTCCCCTTTTGGACTCCTAAAAAAACCGCCCCCACACAAACAGTAATTCCCAGGGTCACGAAAGTGAGCTTGGAGACCTTTCGGGGAGCGTCGGAGAAAGAAGACGAACAAACGGGGAAGGAGGAAAGGAGAAGACAACTGGGCCACCGCCATTGTTGGCCCCAAGCTCCCTACCTCCCAGCTACTGGACCCCTTCTGGACCCCCTTACACCCTCCAGTCTCCAGCTTCGATAATCTTAGCTTGGACGTTGTACCTGGACGGAGAAGTGGAGGCTTTGTTCGGCTGCTTGGCCGCCCAGCGGGCTGGCAGACTGACCTCCGAGAGGGCTGTTTTCACCCACGGCGCCCCCTCCTGCTCGGCCCAGCCGGTTTGCGTTCCAGCTGCAGCCTCGGACATCTGGCTGCTTCAGCCGTGCGAGTCGGCTCCCCAGAAGAGAAGAGTGGAGGTGGAGCGAGGCCCACCTCTAGTTGGGTCCGAGCACGCTCCCTCCCAAACCACAGATTAGTCGACCGGAGCTTTTGGGGCCGGGATAACTCGCAGTTTGCTGGCCTTGTCGGCGTGCGGCGCTAGGACCCCGGGGTGGCTTGAGTTGTCGCCCCAGGTCTTGACGCGGCCGCCATCTTGGTTCGTGGTGCGGTTATCGCACCCCTCCAGAGCATCACTGGGGCCAAACTGTGTATGCCATCGACGCTACCAACTTTAGGCCAACGCTGTGCTGACCGACCTTGGTTGTCCGACGTGTGCTGACTAACTATCTATTGTGCCGACTACCTGTGCTGTTTAATCTATTGTGCCGACCGCTGTGCTGTTCAATTTACTGTGCTGTCCACCTGCGTGTCCATCCTTTACCATCGGGCCGATTTCGGCCGTTGATCATCCTTGCGGACACTAGCTTTATCTCCGGAAGGACCAATACCAATCCACCTTTTGGTCCATTTTCAGTCGTTCATTGCCTTGATTTTGTGTGTCTTAACATCTCTACCAACAGATTAGGTGGTGCTGTTATTTTGTACAATTCTAGCACTTTATATTATCAGCACCTTAATCCTTTAGCACTTTAAATTGTTATCCTGTACTGTATTGGTTACTATCCAGGTGCTAGTCCCTAGCTTCTGAAATTGGGGTTCCTCCATGACGCACCTTATTTTAGCACTTTAGAACAATCTCAATAACCTTTTGCACTTTAAGACCTGGGAGGTTGCTACAACCACTGGCTGCACTTTAAGAACTTTGGTAGCTTTAGTGTGAGTGTTACTATCCTCCTTTGCACTTTAAGAACTGTAAGATTTATACAACCACAAGCTGCACTTTACGAACTTTGGTAGCTTTATTGAGACTGCTAACATCTACCACCCATGCTAGTTCCGATCTCCTGGTATCTTGTAACACTGCTGTTAGCTGCCTGCGGGAGAGGTAAGGAGGGGAGTGAATTGGAGATCCCAGTGCGAGTTAAACCGGTGATAAATCATATAACCAGCAGTGAAGCATGGGGTGAAAATTGGAAGGTAGACTGCGTCATGGAGGAGGGAGGGTGTTCCATTGGTCGGGGAGCCCCCATAGAAGTCGTGGTGGGGATGGGGAGATACGGGAAAAGGAGACCTCGAATTCGGCCTAGGGATCGTACAACAACATTAGTAACTCCAACTCGGTCTCCTGATATGGTGAATTGGTGTAACCAGGTCGGCGGTCCCCCCGGATTGAAGGTGGTGCTGTTGAACGCCAGATCTGTCAATGGCAAAACAGCTTTCATCCAGGATTTAATCCTGGATGAACGGGCAGATCTGGCGTGCATCACGGAGACCTGGCTGGACGAAGCTGGAGGTGTGAATTTGACCCAGCTTTGCCCGCCAGGTTTCTCCGTGCAGCACCAACCAAGATCCGGGGGGCGGGGAGGCGGGGTTGCAGTGATCTATAGAGACTCCATTCTTCTGACCAGGGCCCCCATCCCGCAGTCAACAAATTTTGAATGCGTCCACCTGAGGGTGGGTGACCGGGACAGATTAGGGATTCTGTTAGTGTACCGTCCACCTCGCTGCACTACAGACTCCCTGACTGAGCTAGCGGGGGTGATCTCGGACCTGGCATTGGAGTCCCAGCGGCTGCTTGTGCTGGGGGACTTCAATGTCCACGCCGAGACCACCCTATCGGGAGCGGCTCAGGACTTCATGTCTACCATGGCAACCATGGGGCTGTCCCAACAGGTATCTGGCCCCACCCACAGTGCTGGACATACATTGGACTTGGTTTTCTGCCAGGGATGGGAGGAAGGTGGCGGTGTTGAGGAGTTATCCATCTCTCCGTTGCCATGGACCGACCACCACCTGGTCAGCTTTAGATTAACTGCACCCCCTAACCTCTGCAGAGGTGGAGGACCCATTAAGTTGGTCCGCCCCAGGAGGCTTATGGATCCGGATGGATTCCTGACGGCTCTTGGGGAATTTCCTGCCGCCTCGGTTGGTGATCCTGTTGATGCCCTGGTCGCTCTCTGGAATGGGGAGATGACTAGGGCAATAAACATGATCGCTCCAGAACGTCCCCTCTCAAGTAGCCGAGCTAAACCAGCTCCTTGGTTCACTGAGGAGCTGGCAGCGTTGAAGCGAAAGAAGAGGGAACTAGAGAGCGTGTGGCGTTCGAATCCGAGCGAGCCAAATCGAACACGGTTTATGTCCTTCTTAAGGGCATATGCCGCGGCAATAAAAGCCGCAAAGAAGACCTTCTTTGCGGCCACTATTGCGTCTGCAAAGAACCGTCCGGCCGAACTGTTCCGAGTTGTCAGAGGCCTGTTAAAACCCACCATTCAGGATGGGTGCCCTGATGACTCGGCAGCTCGCTGTGAAGCCTTTGCTCAGTTCTTTGCAGACAAAGTCGCTTTGATCCGCTCTGGTCTGGACACCATATTAACGGCAGTCTCTGAGGATGTAACACGAGCATCTGCTTGTCCGGTTTTGATGGATTCATTTCAATTGGTTCAATCCGAGGATGTGGACAAGGTGCTTGGAGGAATGAGAGCTACCACATGCATCCTAGACCCCTGCCCATCCTGGCTTCTGAAGGAGGCCAGAGGGGGATTGGCCGAGTGGGTGAAGGTGGTGGTTAATGCCTCCCTCCGGGAAGGCATCTTTCCAGCCAGCTTAAAGCAAGCTGTAATAAAACCGCTGTTGAAGAAACCATCACTGGACCCCACTCAATTCGTCAACTTCCGGCCTGTTTCCAATCTCCCCTTTTTGGGCAAAGTCCTGGAACGTGTGGTGGCCTTACAACTCCACGCTTTCTTGGTAGACACGGATTATCTGGATCCGGCACAGTCTGGCTTCAGGCCGGGGCACGGTACTGAGACAGCCTTGGTCGCCTTAGTGGATGATCTGCGCCGGGAGCTCGACAGGGGGAGTGTGTCCCTGTTGGTGCTTCTGGACCTCTCAGCGGCCTTCGATACTGTCGACCACGGTATCCTTCTGAGACGCCTCGCGGGAATGGGTCTTGGAGGAACTGTTTTACAGTGGCTCTGCTCATTCCTCGAGGGTCGGTCTCAGAAGGTGTTACTGGGAGACTCCTGTTCAACCCCACAACCTTTGTCTTGTGGGGTTCCTCAGGGCTCAATACTGTCTCCCATGTTGTTTAACATTTACATGAAGCCGCTGGGTGAGATCATCCGGAGTTTCGGAGTGCGATGTCATCTGTACGCGGATGATGTCCAACTCTGTCACTCCTTTCCATGTGCTACTAAGGAGGCTGTCGAGGTCCTGAACCGGTGCTTGGCCGCTGTGACGGTCTGGATGGGGGCGAACAAATTGAAATTGAATCCAGACAAGACAGAGGTACTCCTGGTCAGTCGCAAGGCCGAACAGGGTATAGGGTTACAGCCTGTGTTGGATGGGGTCGCACTCCCCCTGAAGACGCAGGTTCGCAGTTTGGGTGTGATCCTGGACTCATCGCTGAGCCTGGAGCCCCAGGTTTCGGCGGTGACCAGGGGAGCATTCGCACAGTTAAAACTCGTGCGCCAACTGCGCCCGTACCTTGGGAAGTCTGACTTGGCCACGGTAGTCCACGCTCTGGTTACATCCCGTTTGGACTACTGCAACGCTCTCTACGTGGGGTTGCCTTTGAAGACGGCCCGGAAGCTCCAACTAGTCCAACGTTCGGCAGCAATGATACTAACGGGAGCGGAGCGCAGGGAGCATACAACTCCTCTGCTGCACCAGCTCCACTGGCTGCCGATCTGCTACCGGGCTCAATTCAAAGTGCTGGCGTTGGCCTTTAAAGCCCTAAACGGTTCTGGCCCAACTTACCTATCCGAACGTATCTCGGCCTATCAGCCCGCCAGGACCCTAAGATCTTCTGGGGAGGCCCTGCTCTCTATCCCGCCTGCTTCACAGGTGCGGCTGGTGGGTACGAGAGACAGGGCCTTTTCTGTGGTGGCCCCGCGGCTATGGAACGCCCTGCCCTTGGAGGTAAGATCAGCCCCTTCATTGATGATATTCCGAAGAAGATTGAAGACCTGGATGTTTAAGCAGGCATTTGGTTAACCCAATGCAACGAATGGTAACTGACTAAAGGACTGGCAACATGGATGACGAACTGGATCACGTTTTTAGTTAAGAGTCGAACTGGATTGGTATTGATGTATGAATTGTGTTTTTATGTTTTTTATGTTTTTTATGCTTTTAACTTTTTTACTGTTGATTGTTATATTATGTTGTAAACCGCGTTGAGTCGCCGGCTAGGCTGAGAAACGGCGGTATATAAATATAGCAAATAAAATATAGCAAATAAATAAGAAGTACAGTGTGGTATGACTCATACTGCATCCCTAGAACTACCCAGCTGCCCTCAAGTCTCATGGAGGATGCCATCCCGTAATAATAATAATAATAATAATAATAATAATAATACCTTTATTTATACCCTGCTACCATCTCCCCAAAGGACTCGGTGCGGCTTACATGAGGCCAAGCCCGCAACACAAAATACAAGCAATAACAACAACAATACATGCAAATAAAATAAATCACATAGACAATAACATAGGAGATTGACAATAATACAGCATACTTTTAAAATCTATGGCTAGGCCAAATGTAATTAAGATTTAAAATGATGCTGGTCATGGACGAGATAAAGAGGTGGGGCGTTGGTAGGGGGCATATGGGCAGACTTAAATCAATGTAAAGTGCTTTAGAGGACAAAGTGCTACGGGTTCATTATTCTGGGAAGGCACACTGGAACAACCACATTTTCAAGCTCCTTCTAAAGACTGCCAAAGTTGGGGCCTGCCTGATGTCCTTAGGAAGTGAGTTCCAGAGTCGAGGGGTCACCATCGAGAAGGCTCTCTCTCTCATCCCCACCAATTGCGCTTGCGATGCAGGTGGGAGCGCGAGCAGGGCCTCTCCAGATGATCCTAATACCAATGTTGAAACAAAATTCAGCTGGGTTGCTGTGGATTTTTTGGGCTGTATGGCTATGTTCCAGAAGCATTCTCTCCTGATGTTTTGCCCCATCTATGGCAGTCATCCTCGGAGGTTGTGAGGACTGTTGGAAATTAGACTTCCAACCTCTGGGGATGTCCGTCATAGATGTGGGCAAAACGTCAGGAGAGAATGCTTCTGGAACATGGCCATTCAGCCTGGAAAACTCACAGCAACCCAGTGATTCTGGCCATGAAAGCCTTCAACAACACAAAATTCAGCAGTTTCTCCATTTGAGTTCTATGCATGGACTTGGGGGGAAGGGTGAATCCTGTTCTTTGTACCAGACATTTCGAGTATTATAGATAAACATTACAGCAGTACTTCGAGCCAAATGTAATATGTATGTATGTATGTATGTATTTATTTATTTATTTGCCTTACTTGTACCCCACTCTTCTCTACCCCGACGGGGACTCAAGGCGGCTTACAGTGGCACACACGTTGTGCCTCAACAACAATTACCTAAACATTTCAAAAATTGCAACATATTAAAACAGAGTTAAAACAGATTAAAATTAAAAACTTAGAAAACACGCTTGGATGATATAAATAGGAGGAAATATATTATTGTTGCTGTTGTTTCTGACTTATAGTGGCCCTATCACAACTTTCTGGATCTTCATGGCTAAGGTAGGAATCAAACTCTGGTGTCCAGTATTCAAACCAGTACACTATGTTCTTTATTGTTTTTCTGTTTGCAGTCACTATTCTGGAGCAAGACAGGTAACCTTGTCCATCGTTACACTAAAGCTAATCAGGATTTTGTCACTTTGGAGGATACTCTGCTAGGCTATATAGCGGATGGCATTTCGTGGTGTGGAGACCCCTCTAGTCCAGGTAAGAAGAGTTTCCAATTCTGTGCAAGAGATACATGATTTTTGGTGGAGGAGCATATGGAGGGGGGCAGATATTTCCATGACATTCTTAAGAGATTTGTAATGGGAAGAATTTTGTGTCTGCAGAAGGAAGGTTTCTATAGTGAATTAGCAGGAGGCAACTAAATGAATTTTTGATGAAAAAAATCAGTGGAATAGAAAAGTTCTACATTATGCACACAAGTACAAAACATTTTCTTATATTAGGGAGAAAACAGAAAATATAATGTGTAAGATCATATTAATAGAAGGATTAATATGAAAGAGGGAGGGGGATAGAGAAAAAGTGAGAGATTATAGGAAATCCTAATTCTTTTTGCTTCACAGAGCACTAGATATTTATTTATGTTTTAAAATTTCTTTATTTTAGGAATAAACTACAAGTCTTGCCCAAAATGGACCGAATGTGAAAGTAACCCAGGTACAATATATTGGAAAATGGCTTCCAAGATGGTATGTTCTTTAGAACCCTCTTCAGTATTAAAAGACATTCAATAATCTATCATGTAACAATATTTGATAATATAAAAAGATTAATGAAAATAAAGTCCTAAATAAAATAAAGTCCTAAATCCAGTTGATAATTTAGTTACAGTAGACACACTGGATCAGTTACAGAAGTAATGGCCCTATCTACACTGATTACTTAGGCCAGTAATTTAGATTTGGATTGAGTTTTTTTCCTCGACTTAGAGGTAGTGGGGGCAGTTGGGTAGGTCCCCCCTCCCCCCGGAACTGCTCCCGACTGCCATTCCACATTCCCTGGCCTCATGGGCAATGGGACACAGAATAGCAGTGCCCTTTCCCTCCTTTTACAGTGGTCTCCAGCCATGATATGGTGCCTACCTTTCCACTGTCACTTGTCCTGACACCAACCAAAGTGACGGGGAGTGCTGGAAAGGGGGGGTGGAGGAAGCATTTCTTCCTCTGTATTGTTGAAGGCTTTCATGGCCAGAATCACTGGATTGTTGTAGGTGTTTTTCGGGCTGTATGGCCATGTTCTAGAAGCATTCTCTCCTGATGTTTTGCCTGCATCTGTGGCAAGCATCCTCAGAGGTTGTGAGGTCCTCTGCCTCAATGCCCCATCGCTCTTGCTGATGTCAGGGCAAGTGATGGTGTAAAGGTAGGTGCCATGTCCCAACTTGGGGGGGAGGGGCAGCCATCGGAGAACATCTAGACCAGTGGTTCTCAACCTTCCTAATGCCGCGACCCCTTAGTACAGGTCCTCATGTTGTGGTGACCCCCAACCATAACGTTATTTTCGTTGCTACTTCATAACTGTAATTTTGCTAGTTAAGAGTCATAATGTAAATATGCAGGGTGTATTTTCATTCACTGGACCAAATTTAGCACAAATACCTGATACACCCAAAATTTGAATACTGGTGGAATTGGGAGTGATCAATTTTCTCATTTGGTAATGCTGAAGTTGCTGGGATTTATAGTTCACCTTAAATCAAAGAGCCTTCTGAACTCCATCAATGATGGAATTGAATCAAACATGGCACACAGAATTCCCATGACCAAGAGAAAATACTGGGAAGGTCTGATGGACATTGACCTTGAGTTTTTGGAATTGTAGTTCACCTACATCCAGAGAACACTGTGGACTCAAGCAATGGTGGATCTGGATCAAACTTGGCAGAAATACTCAATATTCCCAAATGTGAACACTGGTAGAGTTTGGAGAAAATAGACCTTGCCATTTGGGAGTTGTAGTTATTGGGATTTATAGTTCACCCACAATGAAATAGCATTCTGAACCCCACCAACGATAGAATTGGACCAAACTTTCCAAACAGAACCCCCATGACCAACAGAAAATACTATGTTTTCTGATGGTCTTTGGCGACCCCTCTGACACCCCCTCGCGACCCCCCACAGGGGTCCCGACCCCCAGGTTGAGAAACACTGATCTAGGCTAAGTGCCCAGTGGAACCAACTTTTTCTGCTTCTGTAGTGGTGGTGGGGAAGCCCATGTAGGGACTCTCCATGGCCCGTATCCAACGTGCTGAATTGGCCACAAAACTGGGGCTGGTGTACATATCAATCCCATTGCTTCCATATTTTTGTTGTACTTGAGACAAATAACTGAATTTAGAAAAAGTAAAAACAATACATAGACTCATGAAAATATGAACTAGGACCCTTGCATGGGATGGATATGATCGTTTGAATCCCTTGCCATCACTTTTATGATTTGGGATCAGAGCCACACCATGCATGCAATTTTTGTTGTTAAAAAGTGCCAGTGTGGTCAGTAGATAAAATATGGGCTGGACTGGGACAAAAGTGGACACCAAGGTCCTCTCCTTTCCTGTACTTAGAATAATGACTGAAATTGGAACTACTTTAGAAAAAGAAGAAAAGATGTAGCTTTTAGCAATGTCCTTAAATTATCATGTTATGGACATGTCGTCCTACTTGTATTTGGCTGGGACATCTGAAGAACATATTAATTGTACCTGACTTCTGAACAATCTGTGCACATGTTTTAATCTTCAGATAATCATTGTTTTATGCTTATCCAAGGATTGTGATGTTACTCGTTTCAGTTTGCTGAAGCAGCTTGTGGGACAATCCAAGTCATGCTCAATGGGTCAATAGAAACTGGTGCATTTAGGAACGACAGGTATATTCTTCCTTTTGTAATGTTTGTCTGTCTGGTCATTTGTGAATAAATGTCAAGTAGGTGTGCTAGCAAATCCGAATGTTCACCTGCTTAACATTCCATAAGAAAATGCATTGCATTCATGGATGAAAATATACAGCCATCTTCACTATTTATTTATGTAATTTAGAGGCATACATTTTTGTAGCTTAGCTTTTGTGTTCTTATTCTGTCAAGACCCAGATGCTTGTAAACAATGCCAGACACAAAATAAAGGTTCAAACACAGCTTTATTGAAAACAAAAGGACCAAAAACGCACTTAACAACAGTGCAGAAGGTCCTATGAGTGATTTGGCACCAAAAAGAAGTAGTTTCAGTAAACAAAAATATAATCCGGATTATAGCGCTGCCTTATAATCCGCTTTAAACAAAAGGTGAAGCCAACTGCTTAAAAATCGGGATACAGCAAAAATACAGACAATGGAGGATGAAAAACACAGTTTCAAAACTAAGAAATGTTTCAGTCACAAAGATATTAGTTAACAAAGTCCAGAAAAGCCAGAGCATAGTCAAACTGGTCCGTGGTCAATCCAAAGTAGAGCAAAGCTGGAACACTGGAAACGCTGGAGAAACAGAGGTTCAGGAACACATGAGGCTAAAGCCCAGAGTTGGCAGCACAAAGAATTAAGTCCAATAAAGACACTTTGCTTCCTGCAACTAGATGTGCCAACAGAACCCCCTTATATCTCACAGATCGTCGTCAGAGCTTGATGAGCTCCCCACCCTCTCGTCATCGCTATCACCTGCTCCCAAGTCCGCAGCTGAGTGCCCATCCCTCCACTTCTGCCAATTATCATCAGGGTTCAGATCCTGCCAAGAACCTCCTGGCTGCCAGTCCCCAGTGAACCCCTCAAACTCCTCGCTAGAGGTGGGCTGGTTACAGGTGTCCCTTATGTTTTGCACATGGGTCCAATCCAATTCTTCCCCCTCCATGTCACTTTCAGACCCAGAACTCCTCTCAAAACCCAGGAAGTCATCCTCATCAGTTGGTGCACTAAGTATCTCCCGAATACGCTTCCTTTGTAATTCCCCCTCCAACTCTGGCTCACGAGCAGCCCTTTTTACACCTTTTCTCATTTCCCCATTCCCCATGTCATAATCTGAAAAGCCTGGAAACGTATCGGTATCACTTGGAGCCATGATGATTTCCCGAATGCGCTGACGCTGCTGTTCTCCCTCCGACTCCCGAGGAGACCTTTCCCCTCTGCTACTGGGAGTAGCAACTCTGTCAGCACACTGAACTACAACATATTCTAAAATAACAGGACGACACACAAGGATACATGATTCATTGAAATATATTTTTATTGTGCTTTAATGTTTAACTTATGTTTAACTTTCTTTATATCCCGCCTTTCTCTAGCCCGAGAGGGTCGCCTTAAGTCCCTCTCGGGGTAGAGAAAGGCGGGATAAAAATAAGGTAAATAAATAAATAGTAAAGAAATTTCCAAAAAAGGTGTAACACAATATGGCCGAAGTGCTGATAAGCTGGAGGTTTTATTTTATCTCTTAAAAATGTGGGTTTCAATCAAGCTAATCTTATGACTTCATCACATGGATGATCCCCACCCTGTGCCGTTTTGTCAACCTATGTGTTGAAATGGCAGGGATTTCGTGCAGTGACACTTTCCCCATCACATGGAGAAGCATTGCTGAAGCGGCAAGTGTGTTATGAGGGAAGCATCCTATAACATTTCCACTCTGGTTGGGGGCGGGACTCCAATAGGAAGTCCAACGACATTGTGTGATGGACAATGTGCCTATCCATCACTGGACTGTCCCTTTAACATCCTAGGATGCTTAAAAAAAAGTGAGTGTGATGAGGTCCTTAATCTTGATTAAGGACACATTCAGATTGATTAAAAAGACCAGAAAGTCCAAGATTTGATCATCATTCTTTCCAACTGGAGACCCATGCATTTTTTTTTGTTTATCCCAGAATATTTTCTATTGGTTCCCGGTGTGAGTTGAGATTTTGTATACCAGCTTTCCAGATTGGTTTCTTTTATTCATCTTGAATGAGCCCTCTGTTAACAAAGCATCCAGCTTTCAGAAATTCAGATCTTATGGAACCAAACCCTGTTACATTCCAATTTTTTAACTTGAAAATTAGTTACTTCTTTCAGTTACTGGTGCCACCTAGTGGACTTAAATTAAGTTTGATGGGAAATTAATATTAGTTACCAGTTTCCTACAGTCCTTTAAAATAATGTAGTAGTAAATTTTATTGATTAGGCCTTAGGTCATATCACAATACCAAACCAAACAAAAGGCTTGATAAAACTTGAATTTATTTATTTATTTACGACATTTATATGCTGCCCTTCTCACCCCGAAGGGGACTCAGAGCAGCTTAAAAGATACACACACACACTATTATTATACTATTATTAGCATAGTATAATATTAGTATTATATATTACTATATTTTACTATTACAATTATATTGTAATATTATTAGTAATACTACATGTAATATAAAATATATAATCATAATATTGTATTATTATTGGTAGTATTATATTATATTACATTATAATATTATAAATATTATATGTATATACAATATATTATATTATATTATTAGTATAGCACAGGAGACAAGGTGGAACTGCCTTCCTGGCCCCCTCTCTATTCACTCTGGGCCAGAACAACAGTTGGTGCTGTGGGGAAGCGTTCCCAGCTGATGGCCTATGAATACACTCTATATAGTAAGTTAAATAAAAAAAATTATAACAACACAGTAAATAAATATGATAAAACTAAATATATACACCATGTTTAAAATAATGGAAAAATAAGATACCAAATGTTGTCAAACCACAAAGGTAATAAATAAATAAATAAATAAATAAATAAATAAAAACCCAATGAACCGAATCTATTCTTATAATATTGAATTTTGTTGTTGCTTTTTTTTTTTTTTTTTTTTACTAGAAACCTTTCAGAAATTATTGGGGACAACTGTGCATGAGTTGATTTTGATTCTTGGTTTGAATACCATTGTCCACTTGCTAATGAGTGTGGTTTCTACTGGTTTCCATCATGGTTGCTCCTCTTATCTAGCACTCCATTCTGGAGGATGGAGACACTCCTTCCTAAAGAGTCTCTTCTTTGAAACTATTAGTGTCTAATGTCAACAGGCTTAAAACTGCTAAAGAATTTTATGTGTTACAGATGTGTGTGTGTGTGCACTACTTGAGATCCTTTTTCTGTTTCTGCTTTTTCAGCATTTTTGGCAGCGTTGAAATTAGGAACTTAAATTCGGATAAGATTTCCGGGATGTACGTTTGGTTAATGCACGATATTGATGGACCACAAAGGTATGATTTCACAGTATAGAATAAAATTACAATACACCAAATCAACATCTTCATAGATCTGGTTGTTCCTGAATGATCTCCATATTCTTCACTGGTTGGTTTGTTCTTGCAAAATTTACATTATTATTAATCATTTATATAGTCCTTTGATATTCAGTTCCCCCACAAAATGGGCAAAAGAGCACTCCCTTGGCATTGCAGCATTAAATGCATGCTTCTGAAGTTAGGCATAACTACAGTCCTATATCACTTTTTTTAGCTGAGTTCTTTGCTTTTTGGCTGAAGGCAGACTGAGCACGAAAAATGAATATCAGTATCATATCACTAAAAACATAGATTTTTTTTATAAAGGATCCTGGGATTTATAATTTGGTATGAATTGCTGTGCTTTGAGAACATAAATATGAAAGCAGTTCAAAGTTGTCATCTAGATATACCCACAGTTTCAAGAACTGTATTCACAGCGCTGAATTATAGCAGTTTGACACCACATTAATTTTGATGGCTCAATGCTATGGAATCCTGGGATTAGTAGTTTTGTGAGATATTGATCATCAACTCATAAAATCATAGAATCATAGAGTTGGGAGAGACCTCATGGGTCATCCAGTCCAACCCCCAGCCAAGAAGCAGGAAAATTGCATTCAAAGCACCTCTGACAGATGGCCATCCAGCCTCTGTTTAAAAGCCTCCAAAGAAGGAGCCTCCACCACACTCCGGGGCAGAGAGTTCCACCGCTGAACAGCTCTCACAGCTAGGAAGTTCTTCCTCATGTTCAGGTGGAATCTTCTTTCCTGTAGTTTGAAGTCATTGTTCTGCATCCTAGTCTCCAGGGCAGCAGAAAACAAGCTTGTTCCCTCCTCCCTATGACTTCCCCTCACATGGCCATCATGTCTCCTTTCAGATTTACCTTCTCCAGGCAAAACATGCCCAGCTCTTTAAGCTGCTCCTCATAGGGCTTTTTCTTCAGACCACTGATACTTTAGTCATCCTCCTCTGGACACCCTTCTCTGACAGAGAGCTGTGGCACCACAACAAACTGCATATCCCAGGATTCCATGGGATGGAGTCATTGCAGTTAAAGTGGTGTCAATCAGCTATAATTCTGCAGTGTGGATAGTCTTGTATTTTCTGTTCACAGGATTTTTTACCCTTTGTACTGCTCCAAAACATGCAAAAATACGTTTCTCAAGAGACAAAACACACAAATAAATACATTTGCAGATACAATGTCTCACAAGTTTGCATTTTCGGCTTTCTAAGCTAGAGTTTGATTCTAAAATTTGCCTCTCTAATATGTGCGTAATTTTCCCCCTGTTTTTGCATTATATATCTTGATCTTGCACTTTATGATTTCAAGCACAGCTTTACATTTTTCTGGCTGTAATACTAAGAAATTGCTCTATATTTCTTGGGAGAAAATATAGTGCAAAATATTTAGAACTAATTTCTCTTTGTCACCAATATCACATTTTTTGGAACTGAACTGCATCTATTTATTTATTTATTTATTTACTTCATTTGTATACCGCTATTCTCAGCCCTAAGGTGACTCATAGCGGTTTACAACAATCAAGCAAAAACAAGGCAAACAATCAAGGCAAAAATTCAATGCGGCATCAACAAGATACTTAAAAACAATTAACACAGAAACAGATTAAACTATTTAACAGTAATAAACATTCAAGTGGCGTCTCATAACTAGAATCATGGTCCAAACTCATCAGTCATAGTTCCATTTCCTGAAATTCATTGCACTGCCTATTCAAACGCTTGTTCAAATAACCAGGTTTTCACTTTTCTCCGGAATACCATCAATGAGGGAGCCAATCTAAGGCCCGTCGCAAACTAGGTTCCTGCGGGAGGAAAATTGCTAGCATGTCCCTGACGTCACGAGACTCCGCCTCTCGCCCCGCCCCTTTCTCCGCCCCTTTCTCTTTGCGAGCGTGGTTTTTCCTGTGCTAGGGCAGCATTGCCCGCATTTTCTCTCAGTTGGCAGAATTCAACTGAGAGAAAATGCGGGCAATGCTGCCCTAGCAAAGGAAAAACCACGCTCGCAAAGAGAAAGGGGCGGAGAAAGGGGCGGGGAGAGAGGCGCAGGCTCATGACGTCAGGGACTTGCTAGCAAGGTTTCCTCCAGCAGGAACCTAGTTTGCGACGGGCCTAATGTCCGTGGGAAGGGCGTTCTACAATCTTTTATCATAGTATTCATTTCTATTGATAACATGGGAAGTGGGGAAGGGTACAAGAATGGATAGAAAGCAAGGACATTTTTAATAGCTTATGTTATTGTCTTCTTCTGTCGTTATCTAATACACAAAAGGTTTATATGATGTTAAACTCACTTCCAAACAACAACCCATTTATTATCTAATCTAAAAAAAAGAATTGAAAAGCAGGTATAGAGTGTATTAAGCAAAGAAGATAAGAAAGTTGAGAAATGGAAAATAGAAAGACCTATCTAACATTTCCTACCTTCTCACTGCTGTCTTCTTCATAATCAAAAATTTATTTTTTGTCATATCTTATTTATAGTAGATTAACTTTTCAGGATTCCTTGAATACCATTGAGGATCCTGTTATTCTTCTAACAAACTCCCCTTTTTTCAAGATTGCTGTGAGTTTTCCGGGCTGTGGAACCACGTGGTTTTCTGCATGGTTTTCCGCAAGCCTGGAAAACTCACATTAACTTAATGATTCTGGCCATGAAAGCCTTTGACACCACATTCCCCATTTTTCTTTTCTTGTTGTTCCTGCATCTCTGTCATACTGATTTTCTCTTACTAATGTAAAAAACCCAATGATTTTCTTTTCTTTTTCTTTTTTTTAAAAAAAACTAATCAAAAGGCTACCAATCTAATTTAAATTTATTTATTTACTTACTTATTTATTTACCATATTTGTATACCGCCCTTCTCAGCACGGAGGCAACTCAAGGTGGTTCACAGTTGGCAACAATTTGATGCCTCAACAATTATAAACAAGTAAAACAGTCATAAAATGCTGTTAAAAACATTTAGTATAAAATATAAAAATATATAAAACTTTACAAAGCCATAAAAACATTGTCGTGAGCGTTTCCTGGTCAAAATCATTATTTAATTGCATCGTCAGGTCTTTCCATGATTTCGTATAATTATGATGGATTAGTGATTGTAGAAACATAGTCCATTTATCCATAATCCTTTGGGTTTCTTTGGTTGAAGTTGCTGTTTTATGTCAGCAGAGGTCTCTACACCACGTAAATAGGTTTTGAGGAACACTTGGAAAAGTAGCAGCATTAGTTTTAGTTCCAAGCCCAAAAGGAGTTTATAAAGATCATACAAATAAATGTTAACCCAAATAAATGCTACTCCTTATGAAAAACAAACAAATTGCATTATCAGTTATTATATTATGTGTAAGAGGACTATTGTTGCCCAGAGGTAATCTTATGTCAGTAATGTGTGACTTTAATTTGCGGTACACAGCTAACCCTGACTATTACACTACCAATGATCATTTGGAAAAGCACATGGACATCTGATTGTTTTTCTTTCCAGTGAATTTTGTGGGGGGCGTTCCATCACAGTCCTAAAAGAGATCCTTAAAAAGCAGAAAATAAGAGTCTTTTGTGAAGATAATTACAGGTAGGTTTCTATATCCTTTTGTGTTCCAGTGATCTGATTTTTTTTAAAAATGGGGAAATTTTATATTTTCAAGCATTGGTAATTTCCATGTAATATGCAGGACAGGGATCTACTTTAAAAAAACTTTGAGTGATGTTTACAGATTTTTTTCATGTCAGAAGTGACGGGGGGAGGGGGCTGCTGTCACTCCATCTTCCATGCCAAGGAGCTTTGTTGTCTTTAGATGCTTTCCTAATCGAATCGCCAGCATGTCCACATGGACGCCTTTTATTACCTCCCCCCCAAAGCGGTACCTGTTTGTCTACTCACATTACTGTTTTCAAACTGCTAGGTGAGCAGAAGCTGGGTTGATGGCTGGGAGCTCACCCCAACCTGGGCTTGAACCGTCGACCTTTCAATCGGCAAGATTTTCTGCAGCTGGCAGTTTAACCTTCTGTACTAAAGCCCGGCCCTATAATCCAGTTCAATGCAGTTAAGCATCATTCTGAACCTGGATAATACGGCAATATAGATCCAGCATAAAGGTTTCTGAACACCACCCATTTCCACAAATCTGCTACCACCAATGTGCAGTGTTTACAGTGGACTTTGCAGAAAACGTATCAATTGTACCCTACAAAAGGAAAATGTTTAGCAACCCTTGAAAATACTAGTTTATTATAAGTAAATGTTTGATTTATATATATACCTGGGGTCATGTAAAAAGTCCTCGGGCAAAGAGGTGTTACAAGCAGAAAAAGATAAAGAAGCCCTTGTATCAGTGAATGAGTTGATTTGACCTGTTCCCTAACAAGTGTGCACAAAATGAGTTCTAATAGTATGCAGGCAAACAGCAGAAAATGATCTGAAATGCCTTCCTCTCTCTGCTAGAGTAACTGGTAGTTTCTGATTCTTTGCTTTATTAAAGCAGCCACTGTATAAATTGATTTGCTTATGTGTCTTTTGTCTTACAACAGACCCGTTCAATTGCTTCAGTGTACCAGCAGTCCTGAGCACACCGCCTGCAAAGCTTGTTCATGATACCATGGTTCCCTGTGCTGTTTATATCATTGTTCAGCTTTGTATAATATTGAATGTTGTGTGTGTGTGTGTGTGTGTGTGTGTGCGTGCCCTCCCACATAGCCCTATATCCCAGAGTATCAAGTCAGAAAATCCAACAATATCTGCTTTGAACTGGGTTATCTGAGTCCACACTGCCATATATTCGAGTTCAAAGCAGATAATGTGGGATTTTATTCAGCTGTGTAGAAGGGACCTGTGTGTGTGTGTGCGCGCGCGCGTGTGTGAGTGTGTGTGTTAGGAATCTCTAGATCCTTCATATGCTGGGACCAGAAGTGAAGTAATTTCATGGTATTCGGCAATATCTGCAGTTTCGTGTAATCACAGTCCAACCAGAAACATGGTTCCCTCAGATATGGGGATCATAATCTCTTCCTTCCACCTACTTAAACATGTGTATTTATGTGTGTATATGCTTGGAACTAAACTAAATGCTGGCAGATCTTTGTATTTTATACCCACACCTGCTTCCCAACCCAACTGGACAAATTCATCATTCAACCTAGCGATTCAACATGTATGTAAATTGTCTGATCACTGGATCTATTCAACATGATGCTGTTACATTAGATTTAGCCCATAGTACATAGGGGCAGAAGGTAAACCTTTCCCCTGCTTGTATCTTAAATCTCCAATCTTTCCCCTTAGATCTATTTTCATACAGCCATGTTTAGTAAAAGATAAGGGTAAATAGGGATGAAAGCTTTGGGAACCCTCCAGGACTCCGTAGCATTGAGACACGACAGTTAAAGTGGTGTCAAACTATATTACTTCTACAGTGCAAATGCATCCTGAAATCTGCAATCAAAATGGCAATGTGCTTGCTGAAAACCAAACTACAATCAAATCCTCTGCCTCCATTGAAATCCTGTGTCACATGGCTTTCAGTTGTTACATTTATATTTTAGCCTAATTTCTGATCAAACATCTTTGTAGGTATAACAACACACCCCTCATAATACAAATAATGAATCAGTCATTTCATATTTGTTTATATTTGTTTTCTTTTGTACTTTGTTAAAAAAGTTTTATATTAATTTAAATAGAACTACGTTAATGGAATACTCCCGTCTTAATTAAAAGAGTTCACATCTTATATGTTCCCATTTTTCAGAAACAATTAAATCATGTTTCTTGGACTAATGTATTGAGGTGACAACATTCTTTCATTCATGTGAAATAGTAGCCAAAAGTGAAGATGAAGAATAGTCTAAAGGTGGTAAACAGAACAATTGTTTAAGTGATTTCCAACTTTTTTAAAACCAGGGACCACTTGATCTACTTTTTTTTCTATGGGCCTTCTATCTTTACTTCCAGACAGAAAAAGTGAGGAATAATTTTGAAACATTATGTGTATGTGTGTGTCTTCGATATGCCAGGCAAGTTATGGTGAATTCATACATTTCATAGTGTTTTCTTAGGGCCCATCTAGACATTACCTTTATCTCAGGAGCTCTTGCAGCAAACCGGAGGGTGGCAAAATGCAGTTCCCTGTAAATGTGGAAGGAATTGCTACAGATGGCAAAAAGTGAGCTTTTCAGGTGCAGGAATGTCATAGAGCTGAGCTGAAAGTCCGCATCTTCGAATGTCTGTATGTCCCTGCACTGGGAAATCATGGGATTTTAAAAAAATCTAGGTTTGTTCCTGGGTTTTAAATGTTTGTTCCTGATTGTTCAGTCCCCAAAAAGAAGGTGACAGTTGAGTAGAATGCGAAAACTTTGTTTTTGTGCCAAAAACTTCATGAAATGTGTGGAGGACACATTTACTTTGGCCAGGACGAAGTTGTGGCCCCCTTAGTCATCGTTGTACATCTTTTCACAAGAAGATCAATCAGAAACAGACATGTATATCCCAGGAACAACATCCTGTCTGCACAGATGGCCCTGCACCTTATATAACCCAGGAATGGATTCTTTGCATCTTGAGTTTCTTTTTTTAAAAAACAGACATCCCTTGGTGGCCATCTTGGGAGCCTCTAAATCCTGCAATGAAGCAGCAAGTGTGGACGACGGAGGCAGAAATCCTGAGACCAACAGGTCTGTATGTGGACCTCTTCTCAGGTCCCGGGATTTTCTGTCCCTGCGATTTGCTGCTGTCTGAATGTCCACACTACCATATATCTCCAGTTCAAAGCAGAATGCAAAAACTTTGTTTGTGTGCCAGAAACTTCAAGTAACATGTAGAGGGCACTTTTTCTCTGGCCAGAACAAAGTTGCGCCCCCCCCCCCCCCCAGTCCATGTTGTACATCTTTTCACAAGAAGATCAACCAGGAACAGACATGTATAACCCAGGAACAACACCCTGTCTGCACAGATGGCCCTTCAGTTTATACAACCCAGGAAATGAACTTATAGAATGATTCACATCTTTGCATGTTCTCATCTTAAGTTTTTTTTTTTTTTAAAGACCTGCAGAAATTTCCAGCGGAAGTCTCGCAGCCTTAGGCATGAAATACTTACATGAAATTTTGCCAGGTCCTTCTTGTGAAATACAACCTACAGCATCTGGTATTTATTGGTCTCCTGTCCAACTACTACTCAGGACTGAGGGCCCTTCCAGGAAGGCCCTATATCCCAGGATCAGATTCCTAGTTTTCTGTGTATCCCAGATTATCTGGCAGCGTGGACTCATATAATTCCATTTAAAGCAGAAAACCTGGGATCAAATCCTGAGATCTGGAAGAGCTCTATGCTTGCTTAGCTTCCAAGAACAGATACGATCTGGTACCTTTAGGATATTCAGGCCTTTAGCATTATTTTTATTTCTCTTTAAAATGTTGTTTCGACTTAAACTGTGATTATGTCACTGCAGGTGTACATTGCATACTGCAGTGGTTTAAGCGCTCTGGGGGGAAACTGCCAAGCAATTTGAATGCTGGCCACATCACGCTAATTCACTTCCGCTAAAGAGAATTGTGGATGTTGTCATTGTATAAGCACTAAAAACTGCCAGAAAGCAAACTTTGGGGTTTCGATTTCATCAAGAAAATGGCATATTTTAAGGCAAATGTGAGCCATTAATTCTGATGGCTGCACTCTAATAAATGCACAAGTGGTTATTGGCACTCCCCGCCATGCCAGTAGAAATATTACTTTTGGAAGCTTACAAAGTCAGCTGGCACTAAAACCCAATGAACGTTATGAAGTCATGAAACATTCGTCTTGCTTCTACTTTGATCTAAATTGAGAGTTATAGCTTCCAATGAGCTTGTGAAAGTTTGTATAAAGTTCACTAAGATAGGCAGGACTAGTTCATGGGCTGATCTGGGAGCCGTACCACTGTGCTGTTTAAGCCACATAGGTCTGTTCAGAGCTTAGAAAGGAGAGTAAATTGCTGGGATCTTACATAAGTCACCTTTTAAAGCCATGCTAAAATACATAGAAATTCTTATAGAGGTGTCTTCTTGGGGGGGGGGGACCCAATTTCTTTATTTGCTTCCCCCACCCCACTTCCAAAGGGGTCTTTTCCCTCAACTCCAGCAAATGTGGAAGGCTGGTTGCATTTGACAACTTGTGGACTGAAAAAAACCTCACAGAAAACCTTATTAAAATATCTGAAAATATTTTCCTCTCTCCCCATCTCTGGCTCCTTCTGCACTGCTATATAATCCAGATTATCAAAGTAGATAATCCACATTATCTTCATTGAACTGGATTATATGTGTCTGCCCCCGTCACGATTCGCTGATTGCCACCATGGGACTTTTGTTGGTTTTTTTTATTTTCTTTGAAAGACGCCTGTGCGTGAGTTTTTTAATGTGTGGAAGTCAGTGCACAACTGATCAACACACAGTCTTCACAGAGTGAGGTTCCACTGGTGGTGTAGTTTAACACAATGACCATGGCTTCTCAATCTGTTGCAGCCTTCTTCCGCCTTCACAGCCGTTGTCACATGTGCCATGTTATCCTCCGCCTGCTCCACTGTTGAGGTCTTTGGGTCTTCGGACTGTGCTTGGTCTGGAACTTCCCCCGCAACCATTCCTCGGAGTGCATGACTCCAGTTGGGCCCGCAGGTTCATTGGAACACGCAAGCCCCCTCACCATGACAAGGTGACAGTATATGTGTCTACGCTGCCATATAATCCCATTTAAAGCCGATAATCTGGATTTTATATGGCAGTGTAGAGGGGTTCTCTCTCTCTCACACACACACAAACACACACTCACACACTACTGTGGAAAACAAGTCATAATGGTTTCAGTGCATTAAAATCTTCACAAACATTACCCAACTTAGGGCCCTTCCACACAGCCATATAACCCAGAATATCAAGGAAGAAAATGCCACAATATCTGCTTTGAATTGGGTTATCTGAGTCCACATTACCATTTATTTATTTATTTTAAACATTTATATTCTTCCCTTCTCAGGGCGGAGCACAGCATATATACGGCAAACATACGCATACATAAACATTAAAAACATTTATCTCCAGTTCAAATCAGATAATGTGGGATTTTATTCAGTTGTGTTCAAGAGACCTAAGATTTCCTTCTAATGTGTATTGTATGTAGGATTGTACTATTATAATAGCACTGCAGATGTGACTGTTATTGCAAAACAGTTATACTATAGTTTGTGAATTACTCAGTATGGCAAAACTTAAATGTAGAATGGTCAGCATAGCCAATTGTATGACCAGAACTTTATGTGAATTGGTCTCCTTGAAGCGATAAACCATATAGGCATACAGTATCTGACTGGTGAAAATGGAAGCTTTCTAGTACTGCCTCTCTTCTCACATATTATAGCCTAGTTGTCACATCCTTAGCCTTAACTTCTTCTCATATATACAGCTACACTGTCAATTAGTTTCTGGACAAAGTACAAAATGTTGGTTTGAACCTTTAAATCCCTACATGACTTAGGTCCAGGTTACTTTGAGCCAGGATTATCATTGAGATGACTAATATGACATGTACTGTGTATACTCAAGTCCTCCTTTTCCTTCTGACAAAGCAAATAAAACTACCACATTCATATGTGTCTTGATCAGCCCTTGACATTTGTGGCTTTTACTATTATAGCTGACAAACTGAAAAGCAATAGGGTTGTTGTAGGTTTTTCGGGCTGTATGGCCATGTTCTAGAAGCATTCTCTCCTGACGTTTTGCCTGCATCTGTGGCAAGTATCCTCAGAGGTTGGGAAGATGCTTGCCACAGATGCAGGTGAAACATCAGGAGAGAGTGTCTCTAGAACATGGCCATACAGCCCGAAAAACCTACAAAAACCTACAACAATCCAGTGATTCCGGCCATGAAAGCCTTCGACAATACATTGAAAAGAAATACATCACAACATTCTTAGTGAGCTGCACCAAAACATGTGCAAGACATTGCTTCCCCCTTGCATGGAAGTTAATGCATAAAATGTGCATACAAACCACACCATGTTCAGGATTGGAGTGGATATATTCATTTCGCAAAGGTTTGCTGACATCTGAGATAGAGCCACTTAATGTAATTAAAGGTAGCCTGATAAAATGACCAAACTGTATGATGGACAAATTAGGAGCAAACAAAACCTTTATGGTCAGTAATTCAAAGAATGGTGACATTACATTAGCAGAACTGATGCAGAAATGCCAAACAGTAAATATATCACTCAAAATAACTTCATTTACTTTGTGACAATATTGGCAAGTAACAGAACCATTTAAAAAAATCAGAGAGTTAACAGTTTTGTCAAGATGATTCATCCAGCTATTTTCAAATTTCTGAGAACCTAATCCCAGTATATAATAATTCCTGTGCTATAGAAGGTGACAATTGAGTAGAATGCAAAAACTTTGTGTACCAAAAACTTCATGAACCGTGTGGAGGGCACATTTTCTCTGTCCAGGACAAAGTTGTGGCCCCTTGTCAACGTTGTACATCTTTTCACAACAATAGCAATCAGGAACAGACATGCATAACCCAAGAACAGCACCCTGTCTGCACAGATGGCCCTGCTGCTTATATAACCCAGGAACAGAACTTATCAAATGATTCACAACTTTGCATCTTGAGGTTTTTTTTTTATTAAAAAAACAGACATCCTGCAGTGACCATCTTTGTTAAGGATTTGAAAAAGCGCGCCATGATATGGTGGGTTAACTGGGGAGAGATGTATCAGCAGCTGATTGGCTGAGTGTGCCAGGGGCCAGGGTTCTGATTGGCTGCTGCCTCTGGCTAGCTGCTGAGGCCAACGGTTCTAACTGTCATTCTGTCTTTTTTCTCACTTAGGACAGTGAATAGATATTGCTGGCTAACTACCTTAAGGACTGATCATTTTAAGGCATGAGGCTTATTTAAAAGACTATTTAAAAAGGGCTATTTTATTCCTCTAACCTCTGATTGTATTCAAAGAGACTGATGTATATATTGTTACCATATTTGCACTTTTGAACTAAAGTAAAGATACTGTTATTTGTTCCACAAGCCTGAGCATCATTTTATTATACAGCAGGAGATACCTTGGTTTAAATAGTGTGGTAAAGCTTTTGCTTATTCTGCTTATACACATTTACCAACCCTCCCAATCTTGGGAGCCTCTAAATTTTGCAATGAAGCTGCAAGTGTGGACAACGGAGGCAGAAATCCCGGGGCCAACAGGTCTGTATGTGGACCTCTTCTCAGTTCCCAAGATTTTTTGCCCCTAATTAAAACTTGCGATTTCCTGCTGTCTGAAAGTCCACACTGCCATATATCCCAGTTCAAAGCAGATAATATGGGAATTTATTCGTGTGGAAAGGGCCTAGGATCAGATCCCGGGATATAGGACAGAGTAGAAGGGGCCTCTGTTGCTTGAAGAAAAGAGGAGGATGTCAAAAGAGAGGAGGTAAAGTGGGAAAGCACCCTATGTAAATGTGGGTTAAGCCCGCCTGATCATGTAGTGACAGTAAGTTGAATCCTGTAAAGAAATCTAGCCCAGACGGGAAGGACAGACATTTCTCCTGCCAGCTTTCAATAAATCAAGCTTACAAAGATTGCTGTTCAGTATTACTTGGCTGCTTTCTCTGCTGCCTTGCCTTCCTGTCTCTCAGCCCCATGATTGGTGTGACCCTTTCTGATGGTGTCACTTGGTGTGGCTTGCAACCTCCATACCCAGGGGCGGCTCGTCCATTACGCAAAGTAAGCGGTCGCAGAACACATTTTTTTGCCAGGGGCGCAGAGGCGCCTCTGTAAATGCCCCTCGACCACCACTTGAGGAGCGCCCCCTCAGCTCACAACAGCCCTAGCAGTCCGGGGGGAGCCTCGGCTTTCTTGCCTTGCTGCCAAGCGATCCTCTTCCCAAAGGGGCCGGGCCCTTGAGCCTCGCCTCACCCCTCTCGTTCCTGCTCCACCTGGCCACCGGGTGCGCGAGCAGAGCCGGTGCTAAATCGTTCTCTGCGTTCGATCCCTTCCCCATGACTGGCTCCCTTTCCTGATCCCCCGGTGCTCCACCCGCCTCCTCTCCTCTCCCCAATCCATGGGTGGGCCAAGGGGCGGAGCAACCGCGCCCGGCCCGCTTTGGGTCGGGAGGCATGTCTGAAGACCCCAGCGTGCGCACCAAAAGTCGCCTCTTCTCCTGACTTTCTCTTCAGCCATTGGGACCAAGAGAGAGAAAGAGAGAGCCCCTCCGGCTGGAGGTATCTCCCACCTTCGCTCCCTCCTTTGTTTTTGCGCCTACCTTCAGGAAAGGTGGGCATCTCCACCTCTCTCTCTCTCTCTCTCTCTTGGTCCCAATGGCTGAGGAGAAAGTCAGGAGAAGAGGTAACTTTTGGTGCACACGCCGGGGTCTTCAGGCACGCCTCCGGACCCAAAGCGGACCAGGCAAGGGAGCAAGTGCAGCAAGTGTAGTTACTGGGATGTATAGTTCACCTACAATCAAAGAGCATTCTGAACTCCACTAATGATGGAATTGAACCAAATATGGCACACAGAACTCCCACGACATTTGCCTGTGAGCAACCTCAGTAAATGCAATGGGACCGACAGCTGCAAATAGTATTGCCCTGTTATTCTATTTTTATCTTGCCATACCAGGCATATTGTATGAAAAACATACAGTGCAGACTTACTAAAGCAGACAGAATAAATAATATGAATATTAAAAGAAGCAGGCATGTTGAATTATTCTAAAAAGCCATGGGCAGATAAAAGTGTCACAGATCCTGGGTTAAAAGGCCTAGTGAACAAAATAATTTGTTTCTGGTATCTAAAAGTTATATGATAGGCATGAGATGCATAGCCTTGGAATAAAGCATGCCAGAGGAAGAACAGCATTGAAAAAAAGAGCTGGCATTCACTCATTTTTATATAATTTTTGGGTGTCCAAGAAATCACACACAGATTTGAATGGGGATTTTGAAAAGAAAAACAATGAAACTGAAAATAGTTTCAACCATTGCTAACTGTACAGGAGGTATTGTTGTCATTGGCTTTACATTTCAAAAATATGTGATGCTGTTAATAACACTATGTAACGAAATTTGAAAAAAAAATCTGTTCCTGGTTTGAAAGTAATATTTCCTGTTTAATTGTGTGGTACTTACTTTGGAAGTACTTGTTCTACTCCAGGAACTTCGTTTTTGTGGCTGCCACAAACTATGCTGAATTGGTTGATACTCTATGGGATATTCATTGAAAAACTATAGCAAAATGTGTTGCAGGATGTCTCACAACAACAAAGTTTTTGCAGTTTAATATTTTTTTCCATGATTGTATGATTGAACCAACGAGGAAATGATATTTATAACCCAGGGACAAAAATCATGTAACATAGCATAACTGATCAATTCAAAAGTTTCTGTTGTTGTGGTTGTTATTGTTGTTGTTGTTGTGTGCCTTCAAGTTATTTCCAGCCTGTTACAACCTTGAGATGAACCTGTCACAGGGCTTTTTGGCAAAATTTCTTTAGAAGAAATCACACTAGAGAATGAATAGACTTTAAATCCGGTTGCTGCTGCCTGCAGAATTCTGGGGTTTGTAGTTTAGGGAGGCGCTTTTAACATACTCACTAAACTATAAACCCCAGAAATCTGCAGGAGGCAGAAACCAGATTTAAAGTGGATTAATTCTCTAGTGTGATGATGTCATTAATGAAAGGCTACTTGGTGGTACATGTGTTGAGGTGCACAGGGTGGAAAACCACAAGGCACATTAATAATAATAATAATAATAATAATAATAATAATAATAATAACTTTATAATAACCCGCTCCCTGAAAGGACTCGGAGCGGGTTACATATGGCACAATGTGCCTAGAACAATGCATAAAATAAACACGCAACACAATAAAAGATAAAACCACTAGCACATAAAACAATGAATTAAATTCAAAACAGCGCCCAATAACCTGTGGTGAGAACTGTCATAAAACCTGGCCAACTGTAACCAGGAACAGGGGAATAGGATAGTGCAAGTTGTAGCTCATGAACTAGGGCATGGGATGAAAATGCAGTGCTCTGTTATTAATTACGGACCATTGGGATTAGACATTCTCAAAGACTTGTCCAAACATCCAAGTTTTCAATTCCTTCCAGAAGGAGGACAGTTTGTGTGTGTGGAGGGGTCTGCCTAATATACCTGGGGAGGGCATTCCAAAGCCGGGGGGTCACCACCAAGAAGGTCCTCCTCGTGGTCCCCACCAACCGCACTTGTGTTGTTGGCGGGACCACGAGGAGGACCTTCTCACTTGCATGGGAGAATAGGTGGGATCCGGTCATGAAGATAGAAAGGGCCCAAACCATTTAGGGCTTTATAAGTGATGACCTTTGAATTGGGACCGGAAACTTATCGGCAACCCGTTGAGCTGTTTTAATAGGGGCATTGTCCACTCCTGTTAGCAATCTGGATATCTCAATATCACTTTGGTTGGGAAAGACCAGTAGGGCAGATATGTTGAGATTTGGGTGAAAACTGTTACAAGGCAGTCTTTGCAATCTTGTGGGGCTTTTTAAATCACAATCATGTGAATGTAGTCACATTTCTACTGCACGCCTTCCCTATTAACATAGCGGGGAGAACAGTCGGAGAAGCATGGCTGGAATGTGTCTATCCCTTCTCTTTTCTATGCTTACAAGGTTTCCATAGAAGAAGAAGAAGAAGAAGAAGAAGAAGAAGAAGAAGAAGAGGAAGAAGAAGAAGAGGAAGAAGAGGAGGAGGAGGAGGAGGAGAAGGAGGAGGAGGAGGAGGAAGAAGAAGAAGAAGAAGAAGAAGAAGAAGAGGAAGAGGAAGAGGAAGAAGAAGAACTTTATTTTTGTACCCCACCTCCATCTCCCCAAGGGGACTCGGGATGGCTTACATGGGGCCAAGCCCAAGGCAACATACAATTAAAAACAGAAATAACATATTAAATAGCATAAAATAGCATAAACAACAATAAACAAACATCATAAGCAACAACAGACTCATTTTTTGGGGGGGGAGCAATATGCGAAACGTGTTATAGTCTGGTCAATAAGGTGGATAGAATGTATAGTAGCATGGGAATAGAGCAATTAAACAGGATAATTTCAGCTTAACTTAAAATTGTAGTAATCAAATAAAGGGATTTGAATTCAGGTCATAATTAGAGACCATCTGCCAAAGGAGTCATCAGTCAAACGCACAACGAAACATCCACATCTTTACTTCCTTATGGAATGTGGATAGGGAGGGTGCAAGCCTAATCTCCCTGGGGAGGGAGTTCCAGAGATGAGGGGCCACCGCCAAGAATGGCCTCTCTCTTGTCCCCACCAACCATTCCTGAGACGGGGGTGGGAGCAAAAGTAGAACATCCTCGGAAGATCTTAAGGACTGTGTGGGCTCGTAAGGGAGGATGCAGTCACGAAGATAGGCAGGTCCTGACAGAGGCGGCCCTAGGTAATTTTCAACGGTAAGCAAACAGTATTTTGCCCCCCCCCCTCCCTCAACCAATCACTGATATATATTTTCTGTTCGTCATGGGAGTTCTGTGTGCCATATTTGGTTCAATTCCATCCTTGGTGGAGTTCAGAATGCTCTTTGATTGTAGGTGAACTATACATCCCAGTAACTATAACTCACATATGTCAAGGTCTGTGTATTGTCGAAGGCTTTCATGGCTGGAATCACTCAGTTCTTGTGGGTTTTTTCGGGCTATATGGCCATGTTCTAGAGGCATTTCTCCTGACGTTTCGCCTGCATCTATGGCAAGCATCCTCAGAGGTGACCTCACCTCTGAGGATGCTTGCCATAGATGCAGGCGAAACGTCAGGAGAAATGCCTCTAGAACATGGCCATATAGCCCGAAAAAACCCACAAGAACTGAGTATGTCAAGGTCTATTTTCTCCCAAGAGCGTCTCAAGAGCGCCCCTGGGCAAAATCAACTATACTGCAAGTGCTTACTTTGCGTAATGGGTTGAGCCGCCCCTGGGTCCTGAACTGTTTAGAGCCATATACCTCTTAGCATGCAGTTCCCTGTTGTTCAGAAAGATCACTAAGACACAAAGATGTCACTAAGCAATAGATACCATTTCCATATACTGACACAGTTAAAAGATGAAATGTGGGGTGATTTTAATGAGCCAATCATCATGATGCGGTACTGTTTAAACTAAGTTACATGCTTCCATGGAAACAGTCACTATAAAACATTTGTCACTTTATGTATGTGAAGGAGGAAAGAAGATTATACGATTGTGGGCTGGGTCCTGGGAACTGCATTGGCAGGATCTGAAGAGGGATCACACAATAGGGAGGTTTCTGATTAAAGCCTCAATTGTAATCATGCTAGGAAATTTAATCATTTAACAACCAGTTGTCCTTATGTGGTTCTATTCCACTAGTTCTGCAATTACAACAGCACCAGAGAATAGTAGAGAGGTCCATTATTTCACTGAAATCTTTATAAAAGCATTTCCTTTCACTGTACTTCGGAAGGCCCATGTATTTCATTTTAAAATTCCCCCACCCTTCTCATTTACATCCTAGGTTTAAAAAAATGTTCTCCTATGACTATCATAGCTTGTGTAGGGGGAATGTATTTCTTTAATTATTTATTTAAAACATTTTTATCCTGTCCTTCTCAACCCCTGAAGGGGGACTCGAGGTGGCTTACAATTAGCAAACATTAGATGCCGACAAAGAGCAATTAAAGCACAACAATTAACACAAACAGGTCAACAACAGTAAAAATATATTAAAAACAATGGTCCTTAAAATAGTAACACAACTAAGTCTGAGTCTCCAAATCCAAATCATAGTCCAGATTTCCTGTCCAAGGTCTATTCATTTGATTTTTTATTTCATTTCTTGTATTTGATTTTGTATTATTTTGTTTTGTTTACATTTCTTTTGATGTTATTATTTGCTGTATGTATTTTATTTGATTTGTTGTAATTGTTTGGGCTTGGCCTCATGTTAACTGCCCTGAGTCCCCATTGGGGAGATGATGGTGGGGTATAAATAGAGTTGTTGTTGTTGTTGTTATTGACACAAAAGCACAGTCTATCACAGCAAACGAGATCTATATGCTGGATTTCGTATCACAAAATCACAAGTTGAACACTTCCCAAGAGTCTCGGACTGTGTATTTTCGAATGATGCGCGCAGATCCAAGTAAGGTGGCCTTTTGCAGTTGACAGATCGTGATTTTGTTGATGTTTATTGTTTCCAAATGCCGGCTGAGATCTTTTGGCATGGCACCCAGTGCACCAATGACTACTGGAACCACCTATACTTGTTTATGCCAGTCTTTGCAGTTCGATTTTGAGGTCTTGATAGCGGCTGAGTTTTTCCTGTTGTTTTTCCTCAATGCGACTGTCACCCGGTATGGCGACATCAATAATCCAGACTTTTTTCTTTTCCACAATCGTGATGTCTGGTGTATTGTGTTCCAAAACTTTGTCAGTCTGGATTTGAAAGTCCCACAGTATTTTTGCATGTTCATTTTCCACGACCTTTTGCGTATTTATGATCCCACCAATTCTTTACTGCTGGCAGGTGGTACTTGTGGCATAAATTCCAGTGAATCATCTAGGCCACAGTGTCTTTGTTTGTAGTCCGTTTGTGCAATTTTCTTGCAACAGCTGAGGCTATGATCCATGGTTTCATCAGCTTCCTTGCACAGTCTGCATTTTTGGTCATCTGCTGATTTTTCAGGAAAAATCTCAAGTCTTGGCTCTGGGACCAAGCATTTGGGCAGCTGGCTGAGCAACAACTGCAATGACTCATGAGAATTGTCAATAATAATAATAATAATAATAATAATAATAATAATAATTTCATTTGGCACTTTCATTGAAATAATAATAATAATAATTATTATTATTATTATTATTATTATTATTATTATTATTATTGGCAATTCTCATGAGTCATTGCAGTTGTTGCTCAGCCAGCTACCCAAATGCTTGGTCCCAGAGCTAAGACTTGAGATTTTTCCTGAAGGAGAGGAGAGATGGAGTCGCCTGATTTCACTGGGGAGTGCATTCCACAGACGGGTGGCCACTTTCCCCCACACAAGACAGAGAGTGCATTTTGAGTTCTAAACTTTTTCCCACAACAAACAAACAAATGAAATAAAATAAAACTGGGATGAGAACACAGTGGAGGGAGGTGTGTAACTCTCACCCAGAGAACCCAGATATCATATGGCTGCTGAACCATTGGCAGCTGCAGCCCCATCCTTCAATGGCATGGGCAATAGATTTGCATCCAGAATGAACATTTGATACGATGTGATAGAGTGCTATGAAAAGGAATTATTCTCCTTCTATTGCCTAATCAAAAAGATTATGCTTCCCTCCTCTTCTGGGGCTGAGTGCCTACCTGTGAGAGTTCAAACACAGCAGGAATATAGAACATCTAGTTACTTATCAATTTCCTTGATTGTTATACTGTAATCTTCAGTCACGCCAAAGAAGAGAGGGGTGACCACTCAGTTTACTCTCTCTATGTCTTTCAAAAATACACAAAGGACCATTGGCGGGACAGTTATGAAGCCGTTATCAATCTCTATTAAGGCCAAAATTTTATTGTAACTCTCCATTAATTTTTTCTCTTCATGAACATACACATGGTGTGCATGTGTATGTTCATGCATATATGTTTGCACTTTCTTTTAACGGAAATTGCTACTTTCTGGATTGTTTCAGAAGCAATAATTCATTTGGCTCCCAATTTTCAGTTTGGTGGGATACCCAAAAATGGTCCAGAGCCTGCAAAAATGCGTAATGATGCATGTCACTTTATGGTTCATTTTCCTGATTTAGGACTTCATCAGATGGAGCAGGGGAAAATGGAAGGACATGAGGTAAACAATTTTCTTGTGTGTAGAGATGTCTTCTTTGCATGGCATTCCATCTTTAAAAAAGACAAAGAATTTACTTACCCCCATCAACACAGGATCGCTTCCTCCCACCTCAACCAGGAGGCACCATTCTTCAAACTGTCACTATTTTGGGATTCTTGACTTTCCCCTCCAACTCAATTACTTTCAAGGAAACCTAAGGCACTGTTCTTAAGACAGACACTACTTTTGGGATGTATTGTCGAAGGCTTTCATGGCTGGAATCACTGGATTGTTGTAGGTTTTTTGGGCTGTATGGCCATGTTCTAGAAGTATTCTCTCCTGATGTTTCGCCTGCATCTATGGCAAGCATCCTCAGAGGTTGTGAGGTCTGCTGGAAACTAGGAAAATTGGGTTTATATATCTGTGGATAGTCCAGGGTAGGAAAAAGAACTCTTGTCTGTTAGAGCTAGGTGTGAATGTCTCAGTTGGCCACCTTGATTAGCATTTGATGGCCCAGGCATGTAACCAGGGGGTCGGCTTGGGGAGCTTCACCCCCCCCCCCACGAAATTCTCAAAAAGGCCTTACTAGTACATTATTTAAACTGTTATGTTTATTCATATCATGATCTGATCACCATGCTCAATATATTCCATATGCATGGGGGTATTGGGGTAACGACACAAAGGGTTTGCTAGGGTAGACCCTCTTTCACTCAGACTCAGCCCCCCCCTCCCCCGAATCAAACTCAGCCTCCCCCGAATCAAAATCCTGACTATGAGCCTGTGATGGCCTGTCAGTTTTTAGGTATAGCTTGTTACTGCCTGGGGGAATCCTTTGTTGAGAGGTGATTTGCTGTTTGTAATTGTCCGCCTCTGAACCTTCCTGAGGTCCACCTCTCAACAAAGGATTTCCTCAGGCAGTAACAAGGCACACCTAAAAACTGTCAGGCCATCAAATGGTAATCAAGATGGCTAATTGAAGCATTCACACCTAGCTCCGAGAAACAAGAGTTCTTTCTCCCACCCTGGATTTTCCACAGGTATATCAACCCAATTTTCCTAGTTTCCAACAGCCCTCACAACCTCTGAGGATGTCTGCCATAGATGCAGGCAAAATGTCAGGAGAGAATGCTTCTAGAACATGGCCATACAGCCCAAAAACCTACAACTACTTTTGGGATACTTGTCTTTCCCCTCCAATCCTGTTACTTTCGAGGAGACCCGAGCCGTTCTTAAGACAGACCCCGCTTCTCTGGGCTACTCTCCTCCTAATACCATTACTCTCAAGTCCAAAACAACTGCTGTACTCAACTAGTGGAGGGGTGGGGAGAGGAAAGGAAGGGCAGAACAGGGTCAAGTAAAAGCATCTTCTAGCCTGTTTGTTCTTCCTCATAGACATTTTTGCCATTTTGACTATTTGGTGATATTGCTTGACTGCACATGTCCTAGTTTCCGTCTGGACGATATGTAGTTTCCCCAGAACTCCTCCCATGCATATTTTTAATTAGAGTTGGAAGATTTATGTTGGAAGATTTAGACACATGCTCTTTGAAGCACCCAAAACTATAAAACATGCAAACACACTACAAGAAAGTCTCAAGCCAGAGCAGGGACTCCTGATTGTGCTGCAATCTTTTTGCCAACCATAAACTCAAGTAACAGAGTCATAACAGGGATCTGTTGTAGGGATTTGTGGGGGCTCGTGATATGCACAGCAAAGTCCATTTGATGTGGCCACCTTCTGACTATATGGTGAATTCTGAAACGGAGACATGATATTTATCATGACTACTGAGAGATAGTCTGTTATCAAAGGCTATGCTAAGTCAAAACTAGTGAGGTGGCATTCACCCTATGAACTCTGTCCTGTAAGCTTCATACCTCTTCATAGCTTCCCAGCATCAAACAATGGTATTCAAGCACAAAAAGCTAGCAAACAAAAATAAAAATAATTTTCACATCACACAGCTCTAACATTGTGATCACACTAAACTGTTATTTTTCCATTCCATTGAATCCTAGAGTTTGTAGGGGAATTTATCTTCTACAAGAGCTCTAGCACCTCAGTTCCCATCTACACTATATAATGCAGTTTCAGAATACAGATTAATTGCATTGAATGGAGTTATATGGCAATAGAGATTAATATAATCCACTTCAATGCAGTTCAGCCTGTGCTATATGAGGCCCCATCTACATTGCCATATAATCCAGTTTCTGAATGCAAATGATTTGCTTTAAACTGGATTATATGGCAGTGTGAATTAATATAATCCACAACCTGCATTCCGAAACTGGATTATATGGTGAATGTAGATAGAGCCTGAGTCTACACTGACCATTATAATGCAGTTCACACTGAATTATATGGTAGTATAGATGGGGCCTCGGTAAACCCCAAACCCCAGGTTTCCCTAGCATATATCTGTGGAAATTAAATTGTAATCATAGTCATAGAATCATAGAGTTGGAAGAGACCTCGTGGGCCATCCAGTCCAACCCCCTGCCAAGAAGCAGGAAAATCGCATTCAAAGCACTCCTGAGAGATGACCATCCAGTCTCTGTTTAAAAGCCTCCAAAGAAGGAGCCTCCACACATTCCAGGGGCAGAGAGTTCCACTGCTGAACAGCTCTCACAGTCAGGAAGTTTTTCCTAATGTTCAGGCTGAATCTCCTTTCCTGTAGTTTGAAGCCATTGTTCAATGTCCTAGTCTCCAGGGCAGCAGAAAACAAGCTTGCTCCCTCCTCCCTATGACTTCCCCTCACATATTTATACATGGCCATCATGTCTCCTCTCAGCCTTGTCTTCTTCAGTCAAAACATGCCCAGCTCTTTAAGTCGCTCCTCATTGGGCTTGTTCTTCAGACCCTTGATCATTTTGGCTGCCCTTCTCTGGACACATTCCAGCTTGTCAATATCTCACTTCAATTGTGATGCCCAGAATTGGACACAGTATTCCAGGTGTGGTCTAACCAAGGCAGAATAGGGGAGTAACATGACTTCCCTGGATCTAGACACTATGCTCCTATTTACGCAGGGCAGAATCTCATTAGCTTCGTGAAACTATGAATGGTGGAATCGTATTTGGAGACTGCATGGTTCCCCTTTATGATTTAAACTTAGCGAACTATTTTTAAATGTATATTTATTATCATTTTATGTAATTGTGTATTTTATTGGTGTTTTTATATTGTTGGAAGCTGCCCCGAGTCCCTCTTCGGAGGTCGAGAATAGGACAGGATACAAATGTTCTAAATAATAATAAATAATAATAATAGACCCATCATATGAAAATAGTAATCTAATCCCTACATTGGAATGCATATCCTTCAACATTTCAGAGATGAAGACCAGAAGAAGTATGGACAAGCAATACCAGAGTTTAGTCAAGATGGCAAAAAGTATTTAAAAAGAACACACAAGCTATGAGAGACTGTAGAGATGTTATGTGGCAATATGTGTTCCAGTTTTCAACTGAAAAATGTTGGCGTATATGTCTCAATACCTTATGGATCTTTTCCACACACACACACAAAAAAATATCTAGCTTCCCCGATAAGGAAAAAAAATGAGAAACTGGTTTCCAGAGGCTTCGATCAACAGATGTAGAAGTGAACATGCAATTGTCTCTTAATCTTTCCCCATCGATTTAAATGGAAAAGAATGATTAAATAAACTTGGCTTATCAGCTGTTTCCTGAGCAGGTAAAAAAACCAAACAATCCTGCAAAGGCCCACTCCTACATGTTTAGAATTGCATCTTCCTTCCTGGCTGTTTACATATTACGGTATATATGTTTCAAGTCTAAGCTTCCCATAATAGTGAGGCCATTATATAAATTGCTAGTACAGGCTTGCAAGAAGGATTTTAGTAAGCCTACAAGGCTTGTGCCACTATCTCTATTTTACTATGCCCTCATCGTGTCTTTCCAGTAATGTTGGCATGTGATGTTGGTTGCAGATTTCTCTCATGTGATGCCAGAGTGTCCAGAGGACAGGAGCAGGATTCAAAACAATCTTGACAGATTAGAAAGATGGGCCAAAACTAACAAAATTAAGTTCAACAGGGACAAATGCAAGATACTCCACTTTGGCAGGAAAAACGAAATGCAAAGATACAGTATGGAGGACAATGCCTGGCTCGAGAGCAGTACATGTGAAAAAGATCTTGGAGTCCTTGTGGACAACAAGTTAAACATGAGCCAACAATGTGATGTGGCAGCAAAAAAAAGCCAATGGGGGTTTGGCCTACATCAAAAGAAGCATAGTGTCTAGATCTAGGGAAGTAATGCTCCCCCTCTATTCCGCCTTGGTTAGACCACACCTGGAATATTGTGTCCAATTCTGGGCACTACAATTCAAGAGAGATATTGACAAGCTGGAATGTGTCCAGATGAGGACGACTAAAATGATCAAGGGTCTGGAGAACAAGCCCTATGAGGAGCAGTTTAAGGAGCTGGGCATGTTTAGCCTGAAGAAAAGAAGGCTGAGAGGAGATATGATAGCCATGTATAAATATGTGAGAGGAAGCCACAGGGAGGAGGGAGCAAGCATTTTTTCTGCTTCCCTGGAGACTAGGACGCGGAACAATGGCTTCAAACTACAAGAAAGGAGATTCCATTTGAACATGAGGAAGAACTTCCTGACTGTGAGAGCCATTCAGCAGTGGAACTCTCTGCCCCGGAGTGTGGTGGAGGCTCCTTCTTTGGAAGCTTTTAAACAGAGGCTGGATGGCCATCTGTCAGGGGTGATTTGAATCCAATATTCCTGCTTCTTGGCATGGGGTTGGACTGGATGGTCCATGAAGTCTCTTCCACCTCTTTGATTCTATGATTCTATGAAATGAGACTGCCAGTTCTCAGGATGCCAGACAAACTTTCAGAAAATTATTATATTTCTCTGGGTCTCAGGTCATGTTGCCCCACTCAGGGCAAAAGAAGGAAAACAGTAGTCTTTCTATGTGAGGGGGCAATGAAACTTGAATATTGATTTCCACTATTTCCTAGCTGGCTCCAGTATCCTCTGGCTTATTGCAAAGGTATTTGCATATGAGCTGTGCTTGTGCAACACTGGGACACCAAAAGTGGAAGAGAGAAGACTGCGAAGAGAGAAGATGGTTACATGCACTTGGGCCCCTCTTGTCATTTCTGACAAAGTAGGGAGTGGAACATTGTGACTCATAACCTAACTGTTGTACAAACCGTAGCGGCAGCACCTGTATGAGGCTTGGGAAAACTTCCCCGGCAGTTAGCCTTCTGCATGCATCAACAACAGTATAGGGCTAAGGGAAAAATCCTATTGCCAGGTGTCCCGTAGACAAATCCTTATGGGTAGATAAGCCTGAGTGGGAACGGCAGCAATAACTACAGCTGCTTTGCACTTTCTGCTGACGGCCCTTCTCTGTCCCCTAAAATAATTTATTCACCTCCCTCTCAGCTGCTGGATGCATTTACCCAGATTGCCCAAGTACCAGTTTCCATGGAAAGCATGTGCACATCTTGCCGATGCTTGCCTGCCCCACCTCTGTGACATTAAAAATATCCACCTCATGATATCACAAGCTCTTGGGTTTTGCCTGAAAACTCAGGGCGAAGGTGGCTACTGACCTGGCAACCCTAAACACAAGGGCAAATGGCTTATTCTCAAGGCTACCTAAGGAGCTGAGGGCAATTGAGCCAGTTTGTTTTGGGATGCCATAAAGTGGGAATCCTTGTCTATCACTAGCACTTGCACCTGACCCTGCCATTTGCTCACTAGACTCCTCCACATGAATTGGTCCAACGGTTCCGGCCCAGCTTACCTGTCCGAACATATCTCTCCTTATGAACTATCTAGGAATTTAAGATCGTCTGGGGAGGCCCTGCTCTCGATCCCGCCTTCTTGGCAGGCACATCTGGCGGGGACGAGAGACAGGGCATTCTCAGTGGTAGCCCTGTCCCATCTTCCAGGAGCATAGTTTGCATTACCTTTTAGTTGCATGGGATAGTGTTCTTTTGCATTTCCCCAGGGCTGCTACAGACCCAGCAGCACCCTGGAAGTTAAAGAGTATCAGAGTCTGCAAAGCCAGACTGCAGGCCCTCTGCAGTTATTGGTTTAGAAAAGTATCTCTTTGGGTCTAGAGACTGCCCTTTTTCCAGGGAATGAGATCTCCATTTTGGAATATCCCCTGCCTCCTTCAGTAGAGAAAGAAAGCTTCAGATGTGCTGTTGGTCAGCTAGGTAGCTCTGAAAAAATCATTGTAAGTACGATTGAGTTGATTGAGTGATTGAGTTATATAGATAAAAAAGCTAATTGAGATAGATAGAATAGCAACTGAGTTATATATAGCAATTGAGTTATAGGTAGCAATTGAGATACAGAAATGTTATTGAATATTATTGAGTAGTACTTCATCTCCAAAGCTAACCTTGAGCTATAGGTAGGGAAAAACCTGTTTTTCTAACCATAGCAGCTCAGGGTTAGGGTGAAAGGATCCCAGGATATTTTCTACCTTTTGGGGAAGAGTTACCTCAGTAACTAAGAAAAATAAAGAAAGATCATCTCTTTGGTTTCATCAATTGACTGTTTTGTTTGTAACTTTGACAAGCTGTGCCAAGTCTGCAAGGACTTTGAGAAATATTCTGTTTTGGTGTTCAAAACCTGTAGTAGCCTCAGTTGCTGGGAATCTCAAGCTTCTAAAGAAAGACCCCCACGGTCCACCCAGACAAAGAGACAAGCACATCTTAGTTTTATTTTTATAGGATCTGGGTGTGACGGCAGAGGCCCCTCGGCTGTAGAACGCCCTCCCTTGGGACATTAGATTGGCCCCCTCCCTCCTGACTTTCCAAAAAAAGAAAGTAAAAACCTGGTTCTTTGTACAAGTCTTAGGAAATGCAGCGTAATAGATAAACATGGAACTATGAAAGAGTGAAACATGGAATGGCTTAGACGAAGCTACTGGAAAATGAGATTAACAGGAAGACGTTGGTGATTATAGGTTTTTAGTGGTTTTTAAATGGATTTTTATAATGTTCTAAATGTTTTTAATTGTATTTTATTATGACTATGGCATTGAATCACTGCCAATTTGTAAGCCACCTTGAGTCGCATTTGGGCTGAGAAAGGCGGGATAGAAATTATTTACAGTATTTCTATACCACTTTTCTCACTCCGAGGGGGACTCAAAGTGGAAATATCATAAATAAATAAATAAATAAAATAAATATCTGACCAAGACCCCATAACCCCTCTGGGCAGCCTGGTTTCTCCATCTCAGATACAAACTGTTTATGATGTTGCTTGGACTTGTCTTCTTAGCTGACAATAGTGGACATTGCAAGTCATGAATATTTAATAGCAGTTAATAGTTTTGAAAACTCATTTATTCTTAACTATCTTGGACATTTTGCAAAGAGATAAGGTGGAACATTTGTTTTTTTAACAAGCAAAAGACAAATGAACCAGTAAGTAAAAGTGGTAAGGTGTCAATGGTCAGGATGGGAGCGTCAACTCCATTTCTGGGCACTGTTTCTGACTTCTTGTATGACTAAAGAGTCTTGGAGAAACACTTCATGAGGTCATCGAGCTAATATCCAACCTTCACATTCGAGATGTCCTTCAGATTTCCTTTCCTCCCAGTTAGGGCTGGAACATCTGCAAATATCCAGGAAAGGTTATCAGGTACATATATAGGACTAGATATGAACTATGATAGGCCCATGTTTGTCATGGAAGCCATGATGTACTAGACTAATTCCCAAGGGACATTCATGATTTGAGTGCAGTGTAGGGTGATTCACAGCTACATGTCCCTATAGAGATAAGTGGGAAGTATTGCAAGAGAAAGCGTGTTGTGTTTTCTGTTATTTTAACAGAGATTCAGAGCACAGAGTCTGATTCAGGAGTTATACACCTTAGTAAATCAAAGGAGTGCCATGCTAGGAGACAGTCTGGAGGAAACAAACAGTTCCACAATCTGTAAGAAGCCAACGGAAGCAGAATATCAAACAAGTAAGAAGCTGCACAGCCTCGGGCACTGTCAGAAAGGGTTAACAACAGAGAGGGTGTGGAGCTTGTTATCTGAGCACATAACATGTTTGTATGGACTAAGAAGAATGCGTAAAATGTCTCCAACAACTGATCACTAACCTGACACAATGGTTGGCCAGACCCAGGTGAGGTGATATCAGGAGGTCGTCAGTCATTGGTCACCACTGAAAAGGGGAGTGCATCTAGGAAAGAACTGTTGACTCATTCCTTGTATCCCCAGCAGGTTCTTGAGCAATAGGATTATGAGATAGGTGTGTGCTTGTACCAGTGCCAGGTAAGTAAATGAATGAAGTTAACAGTGACAGGGGCAGAGATGCATAAAATGTTTCCATGAGAAAATGTGAAGGGGAAATAAAAGTATGATCCCATCTATACTATACATTTAGGTCAGTGCGAATTTGGATCAGTTCACGTGCAGCTATACAATGCACATGGGCTGATCTAACCTGGCAGCTGCACCCCAGGTTAAAATAACTCAGGAAGAAACCGGAATCCTGCTCCAGGATTCGGGTTCTCCCCCGAGTCTTGGCAGTCAAGACACCCACATCTGGTTCATATGAGTGGTATCCCAACAGCCACCCTGTATTCCTTAGCTGGTTGGGAATGTGGGATGGCTGTCCACTCCCCCACTCTCTTTCTCCCTGTCATGACCAACTACAGCAATGATAGGTCAACCTGCCCCATGCTTGGCTGTCTTTCTTCCTCCTTGTGTGGCAAATAACTGGCAAAGGAATCTGGGAGAAGGGTTGCTTCTTCTTCCTTCAGGCGGTAGGTTGCAGCTGATAGTGATAGGAAGGTAGAGGGGTTGGTACATTAAGATCATCAGCGGAAGCCCTGCTCTCAGTCCCACCCCCCCCCCCCCCGCATAAGTGCGATTGGTGGGGATGAGAGACAGGGCCTTTTCAGTGGTGGTCCCTCAGCTATGGAACTACCTTCCCACTGACATTAGATCAGCCCCCTTCCTCCTAACCTTCAGAAGAAAAGTAAAAACTTGGCTGTGGGTCCAGGCTTTTGAAGTGTAATGACAGATTTGGAATATGGACAGTGACTACGGAATGGCTTGGTTTACAATTATTATCATTTTTTAAAAAAATATTGAAAGTTAAGATAAAAGATAAAAGAAAAAAAGAGATGTATTGTTTTTGAGAAATAAAATAAATGAATAAAAGTGAGAGTCTGCTTTGCTATTAAGATTGTGAGAAAGCAAAAAACAAAAAGAAAGTATCCCAAAATAGAGCACTATCCGACAAGACGAACTGGAAGAAGTTCATCAACTTTTTGGAAAAAGAACAAATAAAAATTATTCTAAAACAGGAATAGAAGAAAGACCTTCCAGGCAAAGATAGAATAGGTTTTAGATTAACCTTCAACGTAATATTAAAATGCAAAGGAAAGAACACAAATGTTCACTTGAGGTATCTGGAAGTTAGAGGGAAAGTGTTATGTTAATTGTTATCAGTAAGATGTTATGCATATGTTTGTAATCATGTGTATGTGTATATATGTGTGTGTGTGTGTGTGTACATGTATGCGCGTGTATATGTCTTCAAAGGAAAAGTCCAAATGGCATTCAACAGGGGTGCCCGGGTATTTTTGTACCCTGTTTCGGGAAAAGCAATCCCCTTCCTCAGGAGTTGATAAAATCAGCAACTCTAGACTCTTATATCATGCCAGATAGCTTATACAAAAAGTGACTCTGCTTGAAGTAAATACACATTGTGAGAAATTCTGAAGATTCATCCAATCCAGAGGAAGGGGATTGCTTTCCCCGAAACAGGGTAAAAAAAATACCTGGGCACCCCTGTTGAATGCCATTTGGACTTTTCCTTTGAAGACTTATTTTGAGAAGCAGTGCTCCATTTTCACTGGACTTGATTTGGATTTTTTCCATGAAGATTGTTTTGAGAGTAGTGCTCCATCTTCATTATTGTCTTTAGTCTACATATAGCCTCATGACTCAATGCGTACTTTGTTTATATGATTTTTCTTATTGAATGTATCCCTGAAGCCTATATACAGTGGAATCCTTATCCAGATCTAGAACTGTTACATTTGAGAGCGGCTGCTCCTTTTGATTTTGCTGTGTGCCACTGAATTGAGCTATGTACTGGGGATTTTGGTAAATGGAATACTATATGCTCTTTTGACAATACACTTTGACATTACGCATAGATTGTTTTGCGTTTGTCATGTTTGTCATGGTTGTCATGTTTGTTACTTTGTTATTCTCTCCTGATATTTCACCTGCATCTATGGCAAGCATCCCCAGAAGTTGTGAGGATGCAACCTGTCGAGGTGGCGTAGGATGTCCTTGTTGTCCTACATTATTTGTCTGAGTAAAACCTTGCTAGGTGTATAAGCCAGTGGTATGCTAAAAGATAATGGTGCTCCATGCAGTCATGCTGGCCACATGACTGGCTTAAATATGGAGATGAGCACCATCTCCCAGAGTCGGACATGACTGGACTTAATGTCAGGGGAAAACCTTTACCTTTACTTATGCTAAAATGAACTGAAACTTTCCAACTTATTTTCATAATCACTCATGGAACCAAAAGAGCCGCAACTCCCTACTGAGGGCATGTGAACTTGTTTCTTTAACATCTGCCACCATCATTTAGAAAGCAACAGGGCATATAGGGGAGAGAAAACAAATTTGCATCCATTTCTCCAATAAATTCCATGGTCACTCTTTTTTTCCTATCTGAGTTCATTCCTGATATTGGAGGCAGGGCAGAAGAAAAGTAGTTAGGGCAGCAGGTTGGAGGAACATATGGCAAGGGAATATTCTTAATATTGTACATTTTACTCACATGGTGTATCATTTATGAGCAGGGTGGATAGTTTTTGCCCTCTCCATGTACCATCACTGCCTAGCCATACCTATCCTGGCTTTCATCTATGAAATGTTGGAGGGTAAGCCTTCAAAAGCAGGTGCTGGATGACTATCCAATATGATGAGTTTCCTATGGACTTCATCAGATGGGTGGGGGGAAAGTGGAAGAAAGTGGAGGGAACTGCCTACCCCATTAGTCACGTCCTTTTCCCCAACGTTTACTGTGCACTTAGGAAAGAGAGCCCCACCAGGAGTGCCCTTATGTCATGTGATGGCTTCTGTAGAGCTCCCATGGGGCTGTTTCCTAAGTGCAAGGAAATGGAGACAGAAGTCTATCTGATGAGGTACAAAGAGACCCATCAGATGTTATATCACCATGATCCTACTCATGAATTTTAACTGGTTAACTAAATCCCCCTGCTAGGTCGATGAGAAGCAAAATTAAACAAGTCCCTCCAGAACTCCAAGCACTATCCCAAGCAAATTTTGAAAATTTATTCACAGTCATCACTTGCAGCAATAGCTGATATAGTGGAAGCCACCAAGTTGGCCTATCCACAACTGGTAGGCAAAGCCTAAGGCATGGGAGGGATTTAAAGCCCTCCATGAAGGAGACGAGAAAATTGATTTAATTAAGTTTATATAAAATATAGAATGAATCATACTATTTAAATTATTTTGTGTTATGGAACTACTTCTCATGATTCGGAACACCCCCCCCCCCCCAAAAAAAATTTTCTGGCTACGGTCCTGGAAAGAGTCCCTGTTATAACCAGGGTTTGACTATTTGGGAATTAGTACTGTGGGACAATGATTCCTTTCCTATGGCATGTGGTCACTAGAACATGATATACAGTGGTTTCCTCTTATTTTGGGGCATTTTGGTTCAAGGACCCCCCATGGATACCATAATCTGTGGATACTTGAGACCAATTATATCCAATCTTCTAATAAAATAGTGTGTCCAATATAAAATGACAAAAATCAAGATTTGGAGTTGTGGATTAAGGACCCCCTGTGGATGCCATAATCTGTGGATACTCAAGACCAATTATATCCAATCTTCTAATAAAATAGTGTGCCCAATATAAAATGACAAAAACCAAGATTTGGAGATTTGGATCAAGGACTCCCTGTGGATGCCATAATCTGTGGATGCTCAAGACCAATTATATCCAATCTTGTACTAAAATAGTGTGCTCAACATAAAATGACAAAAATATATATCAAGATTTGCTTTTTGGATTTCTTATTTGGATATTTTAAAAGTCATAGATAGTTGAATTCATGGATGCAGAATCAGTGGATCAGATGGCTGACTCTATTCCAAGATGAGAGTCTGCTCCAAAAGCTGATTTCTGTCTGGGCAAAAATGTATATTGTAGAAAATAAACATGGTTCTTCCATATTTGACTGAGACCTTCTGTAGAGAATAGTGAACAGCTTTAAGTAGTACCTCATATTGTACTACATAAATAGGAAACAACACTTTACAAGAGGTAAGGGGGAATGAAGACAGTTGGGCTGGTTCCTAAACAGAACTAGCCACAACTGTCTTTATTGCCATCTCACATTCCTTAGATTCAGATGGCCTGGGGGCATGAGATAGCAGCCACCTGTTGTCCCACTTCCCCATGCTGTGTCTGTCTTCAAGCATGACACCCACCTACCTTATTCTTTGGCACTCTGGCTAATATTAACCAGAAGGTCCACATGCTGAGTGGGATGAGAGGAGGTGTCACAAGAAATTCAATGTGCAGATATGATAAATGTCAATTTAATATGATGTGTGGGAATGAATGGAAGAATGGAAGGTGAATGTATGGATGGAGCTAATAATTTTGGAGACACCAGTATAATATTAAGGCCTGCAATGACTAACTACCTGCTTGTTGGACTGTAATTAAAAGTTGCTTATAAGATCTGATAAGTAAACTCTTATAAGAATTGGAACAGTGATAACAAATGTTTACAATGTTAAGAAGGAAGTCAACATAAGATCAACACCAATCAAGAATATCAACATCTGGCCAGGAAACTGAGATGGATCCAGGATGAAAGACATCTATCATTAATTTACAACTTTGGGACCACATCAGCAGAGTATTTTTATAAAAGTCTCAATCTAATAATGCTCAAAGTGTGGCTGACCTGAGGAGTCTGTTCCACCCGCTATGCTCTGCTCCATGGGAAGGAGAGAGATAGTGTACCTATGGATAGTGGCAGATTTGCACTGGAGGAGACTGGTCACTTTGGAGCTTCTTTCTCAAGGGAAGAGAAAGAAGCACACCTTTTGAGTCTTTGATTTTGTGCAGGGAGTCAGTTTCTGCTGTATGGAAAACAGAGATCTGGTCCTTGGCATTGTTCTTAGGGAAGAAGTTCTGGCATTTTGGCGTTTTTAAGTTATGGTATTATGGAAGTTATGGGAAAGCAGGGTCTGGCCTAACAGGTGCTTCTCCAAGGAGGGAGAAAATGATATGGTAATATTTTAATGCCTGAGGATGAATGCATGTACATGTGGTGTGAATGTTGAGTGAAAATAGAATTCCCCTTTGTTTGTTTGTTAACCAATGTAATTGTAAATCCAATGTAGTTGCATAGAATCTGTATGTATGTATGTATGTCCAATATCTGTATGTCTAAATGTCTTTTTTGTAATCTGATATAGCCTCTCACACTGGAAATCGCAATAAAAAGAACCTATGCTTTAAAGTTATTGAAGATTTATTCATGACAGAGGGATTTCCCTCTCCCAGCTTCCATACTGAGGTAGCACTCTGGCTGACGTTAGCTAAAGCACTCAAGACCAGCTAAGTGGTGGTTGCAGCTGGGGATGTGGAAGGTGAAAAGACCCCTAGTATGGCTGCTCAGTGGCTCCAAACCATGCTTGGCACAGCTAGCTAGACAAGACTTCCTACAGTTTCCACGGAGCACCTGTCTGGCCACCATGTAAGCACAATCTGTGTCCCAGATGCTGTATTGGATCTGCACTAGTGGTCAGTATAGAAGAAGCCTGTTTTAATGGTGGAAATGTTCCACTGCTATTAGAAATTGGCTGGGAGCAGATTAGAAGATAGCAGGGGAAATTGGTACTGGGCTATGGTACAACGAATATATCCACAATTTATATGTAAAAAGCAGGGTTTAACACAGCTAGAAAACAAACTTTAAAAGACAAATATTTCAATTTATTTAAAACAATTTTAAAGTAAAAAGTATGAAAATGTACATAGCACTTAGGCCATCACTTTGGTTAGAAACATGTGGATTAGGGAGAAAGGGGGAAAACATTTCACAGAACATAAGGACTGCATTTTTACAGAGAGTTTTGTAACATCCGAAGGTAACATTTGAATAATATGCTGAAAAATAGTGGCTTCATGTCAGCAGGTGGGAGCCACTAACTATCTTATCATATTGGTTGCCAGAATCGCCACAGATTGTGGTGAATCCAAAAATGCCCAATGGGGAGCAGGAGGATCCATCACCCCATGTCCTGCATCACCCAATTTACACTTAATCCCATCCCACAGGGGGAAGCATCCACTGCTCAATTTCCCCCATTATTGCTAATGCAACATGGCTACCACCACGGCATATGCCAGTTCCACTTTAGTTTAGCCACAAAATCCCGCCAGAAGTAGCTGTACATTGTGGGATGGAAGCTGGCGGGTTCTCTGGCTAAACTGGAGAGGAACTGGTGTATGCCGTCAAAGGAACTGCCGTATGCCATCAAATCCAGTCCCATCTGATGAGGTCGATAGTCAAACCTATCCACTAACTCCTTCCCTCAATGTTACATGGAGGCAATAGGTATATGGGTAGTATTAGTGCTTACAATCATTGGATTTCTCTGGAGTCCATTTTGGGATAAGACGGAAATCACTCCTTACTCTGTTATCAGAGTGAGTAATATCGTTTCTTGACCAGATGTATTAGAATGGTTTATCTTTGTACTGTATTTGTCTTAAGTCAATGATCTTTGTCAACACTGTTACATATCTATTTGCACTTTTTATCCTGTACCATCGAAATGAAAAAATGGCAAAGGGAGAGCCATGTCTCTGAACAGTATTCTTCAGCCACCTTTTGCTGATCAATATAATCAACATCTTCAACACAATCGCTGGAGGACTCCCTTGGTTGGTTTCCAGTTGGAACAGAAGTTACTGGTACCAAAGGCTTCTCTTGTTTAGGCTTTAGTGAAGTTTGGGCTACCAGCCGAAGGTGAGCGGCTGGAGGACCTTTGCTACAGACTTTGGATTTTAGGATACCTTTGGGGTCGTCACAAATGTTCTGCTTCTTCTTCAGAGACCTTGTGATTTGTTTCCAAAACATCTTCTTGTTTTCTGCATACTGTGGACAGGTGGAAGGCTTACCGGAAAATTCGCAAGAGAAGGTGCTTTCCTCTTTTCTGCAATTAATGTTCAAGGTAGCCATTTCAGCTTCATGTAGTGTCCATGTGCATGTAGCTTTGTCTTTGGTGGTAAACTTGCCTTTAGGAGAACCTTTTTGCCCTCGTGTTCTCTGACCCCTTTCATTCTGGTTATTGGATCCAGCTTGTGCTCTTTGACCTTTTTCACTGTTCAGCCTTTCTTTTTTTCTCTCCTTCTGTCTTTCACAGTCGACGTGCAGCAACTGAGAGAATATGATGAAGGTGCAAAGAAGAGCAAAATGTCTGAATTTCATGGTTCCTAGTTCTCCGGAAGCCTGTTTTGGAAATATAAAAGTAACTTGTAAAAACCAACCCCATTTTGTTTATAAATGTTAAAATGGAAATAATCTACCATGAAATACAACCAAAGATTTTATAATGGATTATTATTATTAGGAGCCCCTGGTGGTGCAGTGGGTTAAATTGCTGAGCTGCTGAAATTGCTGACCAAAAGGTTGGCGGTATGAATCCGTGGAGCGAGGTGAGCTCCCGCTGTTAGCCCCAGCTTCTGCTGACCTATCAATTTGAAAACGTACAAATGTGAGTAGATCAATAGGTACCACTTTGGCGGGAAGGTAACAGCACTCCATGCAGTCATGCCGGCCACATGACCTTGGAGGCATCTATGGAAAACACTGGCTCTTCGGTTTAGAAATGGAGATGAGCACCACTCCCCAGAGTCGGACACTACTAGACTTAATGTCAAGGGGAAACCTTTACCTTTTATTAGTATCCACATAGGGAAGGACACAATAGTGGACTTCTGCACATGAAACCAGGAACTGGTTTGGAAGCAAAAGATCCAATTTGGTACTTAGCTTCCCCTTAAAAGTGGCATTGTGGGGACTAGGAAACCACTTGATCTAGTTTTTGGCTGAAAAAAGAATAAATAAAAGTGGGGGAAGAGGACCATTGTTACCAGGGTAACATTGGATTAAACCCATAATGATGCAATTCAAATATGAGTTTTTAGAAATTTACAAAATAAATTTCCTTTTAGATTTATTTCATATTTCAATGTCTCATTGCAATGTCAGCAAGAAAAGAATGGTATCAGATCGTCATTTTGATTCCAGGTGGAAGTTTGAAGGGCACTTTGGATACTTTGAATAATTCACATGAAAATGACATCAGTGTCTAATGACTGCTTGGAACTTACTCATGTCTGGTTCCTTATCTGATAAAGATGTAAATTAAGCATCATTCCCTAATCGCCACTAACAAATCAACAGTAAGCTTGTGAGATAACTGTGGAGTGATGAGTCATATTGCAGACTCCCTTAGGGTGGAACATCACTCACAGTTAAGAAGACGTAAATTGTATTTGAATGAAATTACCCCCTTTGTTTCTCATCCAGCCTTCTCTATTGTTTCTTGCTGTCCATGTTCCTTTGTTTCAACACAAATCACTAGCTACAGAATTCCAGAAACGATAGGAATTGAAACAATTCAACTTTAATGTATTGTTGAAGACTTTCATGGTCGGAATTACTGAGTTGTTGTAGGTTTTTTCGGGCTATATGGCCATGTTCTAGAGGCATTCTCTCCTGACATTTCACCTGCATCTATGGCAAACATCCTCAGAGGTAGTGAGGATGCTTGCCATAGATGCAGGCGAAATGTCAGGAGAGAATGCCTCTAGAACATGGCCATATAGCCCGAAAAAACATACAACAACCCAATTCAACTTTAAAATGACAGAATATAATTTTAAATACAAAATGAATAAATGCTGCCCAGATAAAATGGTTGAAACAGTTAAAATGGCCAGAAATCCTCATTCTCATCATCCTCACCTCAATTCAATGATGTAGAGCAGTGTTTCCCAACCTGGGGGTTGGGACCTCTGGGGAGGGGGGTCGCAAGGGGTGTCAGAAGGGTCATACAGTATTTTCTGTTGGTCATGGAAGTTCTGTGTGGGAAGTTTGACTCAATTCTATCCTTCAGAATGCTCTTTGATTGTAGGTGAACTGTAAATCCTTGCAACTACAACTCCCAAATGTCAAGGTCTATTTTCCCCAAACTCCACCAGTGTTTGCATTTGGGCATATTGAGTATCTTTGCCAAGTTTGGTCCAGAGCCATCATTGTTTGAGTTCGCAGTGCTCTCTGGATGTAGGTGAACTACAACTCCAAAACTCAAGCATCTCACAGGTAGGGTTGGAAGAAATACAAATCAACCTATACAGCAAGTATGATACCATAACATAGAAATAGCCCTTGCTCCTGCACTGCTCTAACTTGTAACTCCATTCTGTGATCTAGACTAACAAAGTCAGATGCTTTAGACCACTGCTTTTTCATCTGTGGGTCCCAACCCCAAATGGGGCTCTGTCTATTGAACTATATCTCCTGCATAAATAATCAAATCATACATTAAATTCCTCTCTATTCATTGAATCTCTGGTGTAAAATTACAGACAGAAACATCTAGTTATATGCTGTATTTTCTCCTGTGAATAATGTCAAAAAGCTGATCTTCTCTGCATGCAATTCAACTATGTGCAATTGAACTACAAGTATGTAAATGCAAATATAACATGTCCCTTTCTTTGAAAAGTGGGTATATAAGAGAAAGGTTAAATTTGCTCCCTGCCTGGAATTTATTTCACAAATTCAAATCTGTTTGGTAAACCAACAAAGATTCAAGAAGCAGATCATCATTATTTTACAAGTAAGAAGGTCAGACCTGGTAATTATGACATGATTTGGAGCTACTGTTAGTGTAGTATTACGAAAAGCTGTCAGACATTGACACACTTTCATTTCTAACGCTGGCATGCCTCCTCCCTCCTTCAGCACATGCTGTCCAAGCAAGTTAGTCAAAGCATGGTTTCTAGTAAAAGGCAACATTCACTCATGTGTAAGACGACTCTCCCAACCAATTGAACTAGACTGTGGCTCATCCAAAGGTGGGATCTCCTGAAAACAAAAATAGGGAAACTTGATGCTGCAATCCACAGTCTACAGATTTCAAGGGAATTATCCCTGAATGAAGAATTGGATGATCTGCTTATAGTTAAAGTGGATAAACCTGCAGTTTCAAGTATATGTATTTGGGTTAAAGTCCCAGCAGGATAACCTCTGAGTAAATATATGGGGTTCCACATCCCAGAATATTCTTTGTATGCCCTTCTGATTGCTCCACACAGGTTTTCTTCCAAGGTACAGTATTAAAAGCCTTATTAGGTAAAGGTAAAGGTTTTCCCCTGACATGAAGTCCAGTTGTGTCCGACTCTGGGGTGTGGTGCTCATCTCCATTTCTAAGCCGAAGAGCCAGCGTTGTCCATAGACACCTCCAAGGTCATGTGGCCAGCATGACTGTATGGAGCGCCATTACCTTCCTACCGGAGTGGTACCTATTGATCTACTCACATTTGCATGTTTTCGAACTGCTAGGTTGGCAGAAGCTAGGGCTGACAGCGGAAGCTCACGCCGCTCCCTGGATTTGAACCTGCAACCTTTCGGTCAACAAGCTCAGCAGCTCAGCGCTTTAACCTACTGCGCCATCACGGTCTCCAAAGCCTTATTACTTAGAGCCAAATTTTGCATTACATACAACTCCATTTTTCTTTCCCCAACAAGCAGCCAAAGAGATTGCAGTCAAGAGCTGAAAACCAGTAGCAGTGGTTGCTTAATTTTAGGTGCATATACACTATAGGGTTAATGCAGTTTAACACCACTGTAACTGCCATGGCTCAATGCTATGGAGTCCTGGGGCTTGTAGCTTGATAAAGCAACAGAACTCTTTGCCAGATGAGGCTAAAGACCTTATTTATTTACTATATTTCTATCCTGCCTTTCTCGACCCCAAAGGAAACTCAAGGCAGCTTACAGCATAGCCAATAATTCAATGCCTTAAAAACAATATATACCCAATATACAATTAAACAAACATTCAATTAAAATAAAAAAAACAGATTAGAAAACATTAAAGCATTTAAAACATTACAATTATTACTATAAACCATGTTATCCATGACCATAGTCCAGGCCATTCCAGTGATCATACGCTTAATTCTAAGTGTATGATCTATGACTCCTATGTTTCCATAGCATTGAGCCATAGCATCAATGACTTTCTGTATATATTTCAGATTTCAATATTAGTGTCAAAAATACGTAGTATGATTTTACATAGGATTTGTGCTACATTAGAACAGTTAAGACAAATATCACTTAAGTAAAATAAACATTAAATATTAAAAATCAAATAAGTGGTGTCAAACTGCATTAATAGACACCCTTTGTTTTGCTTCCACACAAAATCGTCCTATTCTAGCTGTTTTCCCAATTGCTGGGGAAAAGCCACTATGCTTCTTCAACTCTGTGAAGAAAACAGCTTGATCAAGGTGAGCGTAATGGAAAAAAAGATGAAAAGGAAATGCCAAAGCAGCCCCCTCCCAATAATAACATGAGTACATCTGATTTTCAGTTTAAAATGTTAGCAGAAGAAGCCACACACTTCAAGTAATGTGTAGTATGACCTTCAGCAGGAAGGAAAGTTCTGAGACAATACCTCTCTACTGAAGATACAAAGTGCAAGATAGTTGTAACACATACCTCTTACTAGCTTTTGAGTGTATCCAAATACAAAACTCAGGGTGATTTCCGTCTCTGAAAATTGGAGCTTATTTATACAGCCAGGGACACACCTACATGCCTCCAGAAAACTATTACTCCACAGTAGCATGCTTCTCTGTCTTATTTGCTAACCAAGACACACCTTCTGGTAACATGCCAGGTCTGATTTGTGATAGTTATAAAAAAAAAAAAGACATAGTTACAGCAGTAGTTGCATGTTTGAAGAAAGGAAGAGTTGTGTCAACTCCTTTCCCTTTCTTCCCTAACAACATAGTGGAAACACACCTTGATAAGTTGGAACAGGGATGGGCTGGTAAATGAACAATGAAATCATGAATAGAGAAATAGAAAAGATTATTGTGGTTATAGTATGTATTTGGTTGAGACGTTATGTATTAGTCATCATGCCTTTCTTACAAGCATATGAACATTATAGTCTTGTTGAAGAAGAAACCCTTCCTTTCTAACCAGCCCAGTTGAAGGCCAGCAACAGTGCTCAGAAACCGCATGCCTGAAAAGACACTTGGCAAAATCATGTTATTGCACATTCATTCATTCATGCATTTTAAAACAATTACTTCTTATAGACACCAGGTCAGTGTAACATTATAGGTATTAAATGTATACATGCACAAAAGCACATCAGCATCTATTTTTTTTTAAAAAAGGATTTGATACACCCCCCCCCCCAAAAAAAATAATCATTTCAGCTAGTTGAATTGGAAATAATATTACCAAGGTAATTATCTTCCTTTTCTCTCTCTCCTATTAGAATCAAAACTGTAAACACCTCATGGCAGAAATCATGAGGGGGGACGGGCGACAGTGGGGACCGTCTTACCCTGTTCCCTTTCATCTTTCCCTATCTTCTGGGATGGCCAGCCATCCTACGTCCTTTCTGTGTTGAAGTCCATCTTTCCCTCGCTTTCTGCTGCTTTTTCTCACTTGGAGTTGGATAACACCTGACTTCTTAAGATGGCTTGAGGGCTCTGTTTCCATACACTTCAGAAAAGAGCCCCATGGAGTCCCACACTGAAAGTATCCTTACATCATGTGATGGTCTCAGTGAGACTCCTGTGGGGCTCTGTTTCTGAAGTGTATGGAAACGGAGCCCTAAAACCATGGGATAAAGTCCTTTATTATACTACTATCTGTACCCGCCATGCGTTGCTATGGCTTACCTTCCCTCCCTCTTTCTCTCCTTCCTTCCTTCCTTCCTTCCCTCTTTCCTTCCTTCCCACTTTTTCTTTCCCTTCTTATTTCTCCTCCTTTCTTCAGTCTCTACCTGTTTCCTTCCTCCCTTTCTTTGCTCTTTGGTTACATCCTTCCCTCTCTCTTTCCTTCCCTCCCTCACTCTTTCTGTCTTTCTTTCCTTCTCTCCTTCCTTCCCTCTCTCTTTCCTTTAACATTTGTATTTCATTTTCTCCTTCCTTCCTTCTCTACCTTTCTTTCTTTCCTTCCTTCTCTCCTTTCCTCCTTCCATCTTTCCCTCTTTCCCTCCTCTCCTTCCTTTCTTCCCCCTTTCCCTCCTTCATTCCTTCCCTTTTTCTCTCCTTCTCTTGTTACTTCTCGACTGTCCCTTCCAACTCTATTGAGTCTATTTAATTTGTATTATATAGTAATCTATATAATAGTAAAATATAAAATATTGTAATTGTATCTTATATAATATATATTATGTTTTATACTATATATATATATATATATAAGTTATATATCGTGAAATACATATGTATTATATAGCAATATATAAAATAATAATATATAAAGTATATAATAATATATATGCAACTAACATCCATAGACATATATATGAGTCTATGCAGCCATATAATCCAATTCTAAGTATTTTACATGGCAGTGTAGAAGGGGTGACTTTAGGTGCATCTACACTGTAGATTTAATGGAGAGAGGAGGATAAGGTTGGCAAGGGGAGGAGAAAAAGGCTTGGAGAAGGGAAGAAGGTGGTGCGGGGAGGAGGAAGAGGCACAGGGAAGCAGAGGAGGAGGAGACCACCCTCCTGGCATAGCATGGAAAGAAAAGCCTCCCCCCCCCCCCGGGTGCAGTGACCCTCCACTCTGACCTCGCCAACTCTTGCAGCCAGTGTGGGGAGAAGGCAGAGGCCTGGGGAAGGGGAGGAGAAAGAGGCCAGCCTTTCACTATTGCGATGTGCCTCTGCTCCCAGGAAGATTACTCCAGTAGCCGGGGGGGGGGGGGGGAGGAGGATGAGGCCCGTGCAGGGAGGAGGAAGAGACATGGGGAAACAGAGGAGGAGGAGACCACCCTCCTGACATAGCAGGGAAAGAGACGGGGCTCCATGCAGCAAGTCTCCACCTCCACTCCCATGGTGCCCACTCTCGCTTGTGTGTGTGTGGCCGTGCATGCATGCCTGGCTCCCAATGCTTTAACAATCAGCTGGTTTGGTTTTTTTGTTGTTTTTTTTTGCGTGGAGGAGGCAGCGTGACCATGGCTGTCTTTGTGGACATGCACTGTTTCTCCCTGTAGGAATATTGGGTTTAGAAGTCCTTCCTGCATTTTTTTTTTTTTTGAGTGAAGGACATACATTGGGTTGTTAGGTGTATGCTGTCCAAATTTGGTGTCAATTCATCCAGTGGTTTTTGAGTTATATTAATCCCACAAACGAACATTACATTTTTATTTATATAGATTTTCTAAAGCGCTATATATATCAGAGTTACTGTATTGATCTTTAAACGATTGGGATGTTGTGTGTTGCATTCAAAATAGACTTGTTTACTATCACTATTTTTTTATTCTATCTACTTATTCATTGAAAGTGACCCAAGTGGCTAAAGCAGGAAGTGAGCTCCTCATCACACTGGACAAAGGGGGACCGCAGTGGTGACCCTTGGCCTCCCAATTATGGAGAAATAGCTACCCTCTCCCACATCAAAGATGGAAGAGGGGGATATGGCAGCACCCTCACACTTCTACCTGTGACTTCCTCCACCCATCCAAGAGGAACGAGGATGTAACGGCATACCTGCAACTCCAATAGCTTGCCCAATCAACAGTAAGAAGATGTCTTATTGGTGATGCCGTGACAGTCCTCATTCCTCAAAGAAACAGTAAAATGTGAAGTCAGTAACAACTCGGGACATTAGGTCTACTGGCTGGTTTCTGACTGTTCCCACCCCTGCCTTTTTTGGGCAGGGCAGGGATTGTGGGCTTTGCCATACTCTACACCCTGCTGCCTGGGGTAGCTGCCTCAATGAAGTGCACAGCAAGGCTGGAGCTATGTTTAATGCTACCCTTTTAGCCAGGAACAGCCATCTGGGGAAAAAACTTTTTAGATTTAAAGTCTAACAGGAAATAAATTTTAACACATAAGAATACCTTTCAGAAGATATGAGCGGATATGACTAAAGCTGTAAATCTTTCACATTTAAATTCTTTGGAACAGATACATAAATGGAAACTGCCAGGTTTTTTCCAGTTTCTATAGAAGTGTATGATGGAGACCTGGTGAATCCTGGTTATCATGAAGGAGAACACTATGGTCCTGGACTATTGCAACCACCAGATCACACAACAGGGGTTCTGAGAAGAAAATATTGTGGCAAAAGTATGATAGCTGGAACCCTACACTGGTTGCTCACCACGGGTCAGAATTAATGAAGGGAACACATGTGCAAGACAGCACAGTGAGTGAGAGATGCAGTTGTGGAAAGGGAGGAGGAGGGGGTCTATGGCTCACATGTCCTGCCCTCCCAGAGCCCCGGCCCCTCCACTGTCAGAAAGTGGGCAGGGGAAAGCACAAGAAGACGGGAAGGGAAATCCGGTTCCTGCTTTTCTGTTCGCACTAGGGCCTTGTAAAAACCTTCCCCGGCCACCAGCACACTTTCTGCTCTTTGAAGAAAGCAGCCCCAGCAGCTGGGAGCAGTCCAAGCGGACCTCCCTTCATTAACACTGGTGTGCATTGTGCAACCAGCATACGAGTTCCAGCTATGAGTAGGGTCCCAGCTATCATACTTTTGCCAATATTGCTATCTCAGTGTTCTAGCTTACCCAACAAAGAAGTATTTTCTGTGAATGACGAATAGTAACAGAAAGGGGAGGCCCCTACCACAAAAGCAGGGGACAACCAGATCTGGCCTAGTAAACCTGCCCAGCAATCTATCCATCCCCAGCAAGTACTGAAAGTGAATCCACCAGCCACAAAAGTTCTCCATTTGGTCCATCTGCCTGGTTTTTAACAGAGGGCAGATTGAGAGATGGATCATAGCTATATCTTCATAGCAATATCTCCCATGCAGGATCTCAGCCAAAAATTCCACTTTAATAACAGCACTGGTTTCAGAAATCCTCTCCTGTGCTTCTTGATGAGCTCCACCTATGGTCTCACCTTTCTGTGCCACCCAAGTTGGTCCCCATTACCTTAACTGCTGTTTTATCTATTCCAAAATTTCTACAAAGTCAAAGCCAATTTGAATTTCTGCATAACCTCTGGCATGGGAATCTACTTTATAGGGTGTGCTCACAGTGTACGTAATTATTTAATTATAATTAAACTTTCAAATCTGTATTTCCTTGTAAACTGCTGTCTGGAATGAGTGGCTCGTGAATATGCTTGCTCCTATTAACAACTCTGGTTAAATAATATGCAACCACAAATTTCTTTCTTAATAACTGTTATTATTGAGTGAGCATTCTTCCTCTGAGATCATGAGATGAAACAGATTATTTACAGTTGTTGGATCGCTGGTATATATAAATCTAATGTGTAGGCATTTTTAATAAGTATTATCTACCAGTACAATTTATTTGTGTTTCAATATTGGCAAGTTCTCTGCCAGTTTAATTATTTAAAATGAAAGAGATGGGAGTACCAAAAATGCCAAATGCTGAAAATCTTGGCCTTCCTAACTATGTGATGAATGGCAGCACTTTGGCTTCTCTTGCGAAATTTGCTTGTAGAAGCAATTCCTATTATGGAAGTCTATGGAATTCTGGCACAGTTGGACTGCCATTTGGTAAACAAGTCAAGGCAGGATGTTCATTTAATTTTCTTCCACTTGAAATAAATATAGAACTGGTGAAATAAATTGGCTTGAGGGCCACATGGGCAGACGTTTTGTGTCCTAAACTATTGAAGGATCAATAGCTGCCAGAGTTGCCAGGTGGCAGCAAAACAAGCTTTCCTTTATTCTACTCATCAGAGTCGGATCAAACAGTCCCTCGCTATGCTGGTTGGGGATGATGGGAGGTTTTTAGAAGATAATTTCATTTTATTGCAGGAAGGGCACAAGATTTCATCTGATATTGGAAGCTAAGTGTTTAGTTAAGTGGAAACCCTGGTTAGTGTCTAGGAGGGACACCATCATCAGGTGCTATAGATTACATTGTCATCATTCCACGTTCACTGGGCTTAGCAGCACAGGATCCTCCTGAAAATGCAAAACTATGGATGAAGAAAATGCTATTTTTTACTTGAAAGAACACCTCTCTAGTTCTTCCAGCACAACCCTATGGCACTGGAAGCTGACCATATAATCACACCGGGTGTGACGGCGTGAGTGGCGCCACCTATATGTAGAACTTTAATTTGCAAAGGTTTAAACCAGGGGTCCTCAAACGTTTTAAACGGGGGGCCGGATTACTGTCCCCCATACCGTTGGAGGGCTGGACTATAGGTTTTTATTTAAAAAAAACGATGACCAAATTCCTATGCACACTGCACATGTCCTATTTTGCTACTGTTAAGAATTGTAATGTAAGTATCTGATATGCATGATGTATTTTTATTGTTACAATCTGAACATAAAGCATCGTTTTAGCATTTCTGGAGATAAAATAGTTCCAATTAAAATGAGGAAAGCATTCTATTTTCTGTCTTTCTTAAAGTGGTTTTTGGAATATGTAAGCATGAGTCCCCTTTCAGGGGGAGAAGGGCGGGGTATAAATATAGGAAATAAATCTATATAAATAAAAATGTAATGTTCGTTTGTGGGATTAACAGAACTCAAAAACCACTGGACACCTAACAACCCAATGTCCTTCACTCAAAAAAAATTGATTTTGTCACTTGGGAGTTTTAGTTGCTGGAATTTATAGTTTATCTATAATCAAAGAACATTCTGAACCCCACCAACGATGGAATTGAACCAAATTAGGCACACAGTTCTCCCATGACCAACAGAAAATACTGGAAGGGTTTGGTGGGCAGTGTCCTTTGGTTTTAGAGTTGTAGTTGTAGTTCACCTACATCCAGAGATCACTGTGGACTCAAACAAGGATGGATCTGGACCAAACTTGGCACTGATACTCAATATGCCCAAATGTGAACACTGGTGGCATTTGGGGGTTGTATTTGCTGGGATTTATAGTTCACCTGTAATCAAAGAGCATTCTAAATTCCACCAATGATGGAATTGAACCAGTCTTGGTACACAGAACTCCCATGAACAACAGAAAATACTGGAAGGGTTTGGTGGGCATTGACCTTCAGTTCTGGAGTTGTAGTTCACCTGCCTCCATAAATCACTGTGGATTCAATGAAAGATCTGGCCCAGACTTGGCACGAATATTCCATATGCCCAAATGTGAACACTGGTGGAGTATGGGGAAAATAGAATCTTGACATTTGCGAGTTGTAGTTGCTGGGATTTGTAGTTCACCTACAATCACAGAGCATTCTGAACCTCATCAACAATAGAATTGGGCCAAACCTTTCCAGAGCAGCACGGGATGGAGAAGCCTGTGGAGGGAGAAGCGCTCTCTGCTCTCCCGCGGAGAACAGAGAGCAAAGCAGAGCGGACGCCATTGCTCTGTAACAGACGATCCCTGGTGGCAAGGAAGGCATCCGCAAATGGTGAAGGCAGCGCCGGGTGGGTGTGGCCAGGCTTCCAGGCCAGGGAAGCCAGCATCACTTGGCCACGCTCACCCGGCGCCGCCTCCACCATTTGCGCACGCCTTCCTTGCCACCAGGGATTGTCTGTTACAGAGGAATGGCGTCTGCTCTGCTGCGCTTCTCCCTCCACAGGCTTCTCCTTCCACACGGGATGGAGAAGCCTGTGGAGGGAGAAGCGCTCTCTGCTCTCCAATGGAAAACAGAGAGCGAAGCAGAGCAGACGCCATTGCTCTATCACAGAAGATCCCTGGTGGCGAGAATGGTGGAGGCGGCGCCGGGTGGGCATGGCCAAGCGATGCTGGCTTCCCTGGCCCGGAAGCCTCTCTTCTAACTCTATGATTCTGATTCTTTGAAGTTGGCATGTATGACAAGAATCCATTTATAACACTGATGACTCTTCAAAGTATGATTGCTTGTTCAAAATTACCTTACAACCAAAAAGTCAGGGTTGCTAGGAAAGAAACAGGAGCGGTTTCCTGCCTTTTTAGTAGGAATGTAAGGTGTTGGTTAAACAACCAGATAACAAGCAACGTTTGCTGAAAATCTCTCTTCAATGTAATCTTTAAGGATACAGCAGCCCTCTCCAGTTTTCATTGTGGGTGCCTAGACCTTGAGTTTGAGAGTCCATTCTCAGGCGGTGGTATACGTATATTATCTCTAGGATGGACCTCTTAGAATTCAGGTGAAGATTCACATGATTTAAAAGCTCCTGCTATTTACAACTATTATAAAACCAGAAAACTAGCTTCCGGACTTGTATATCAACCTGAAATGTTGATTTTCCAAAGCACAGATAGTGTTCTATGAGGGAGCATTTTGTTATATCAATTCCCAGCTCAGTCTGCAATGGTAGAACGCAAACACAGGTTGACTACATCAAAGAGTTAGGTGTTACTGTTTAGGGTAGCAGGTAAGGGCAAAAGGGGCATCTTTTTTGCACAGTAACTAATAAAACTGAGGCAGTGGCTTGTAAATAGACTTCCGGATAAACATAGCTGGATTAACATAGCTGGGGCCCTAAAGCAATTTCAGGAACAGGGTCTCCTTTGTACAGGTAGATAAATCCTTTCTTGGATTGCCAGATTCATGCTGTGGCAGATCAGCCTTGGCAATATTGCCAAGCCAAAAGGAGGTATTTTAGAGCTACAGGCAATTCTTTTCAAGCCCGAGGGAAGGAGTGACTCTTGATAGGCTGCCTGTCCATGTTCTACCCACCATAACTGAAGTCAGAGAACAAAGTCAGAGATCCCAGTGTACCATCCACCACTTTGTTTACTTTGGTGCTAGAAAATGGGGTTGGGGTGAAGGATAAATGTTAGCAATCCATGGGAGAGGGAGTTGAGGAAATGAGAGATCTACACTTTCCCTCTTTCCAAGATTATTTCTGCATTGAGAGCATCACTGTACAAGAGACTGCATAGGATTGGCACAAAAAGCAAGATGTCTTTAATAACTACTGCATTTGATCCCATCACACTACTGAGCCATGTGTATAAGTAAGCACTTCAATTTGTTATCCGACCACAGGTGAATTTCCACACAATACTATTACTGCCAGCCATATATGGGATGTAAATTATGAGGACCAGTATATCAGTCATTGTGGGAAACTGGTTGTGGGGTTAATCCTTTGGCATGATCCAGCTACACAACTCTTGTACTATTTTAACTAAATTTAAGACAGAAACTATTACATATGAGATTGGCCATAGCAAAACGAGGGACCTCCATATCAGCTAAATCTCTAAGGCCCCTTCCACACAGCTGAATATAATCTCACATTATCTGCTTTGAACTGGAAAATATGGAAGTGTAGACTCAGATAAACCAGTTCAAAGCAGATATTGTGGGATTTTCTGCCTTGATATTCTGGGTTATGTGGCTACATGGAAGGGACCTCAGAGTGCCTTTTGAAAGAGTCTGATGGGAGAGTCACCATGTATGTTTAGGTTGATCAACAAATGCAAAATAATTTGGGAGTCAGAAAATATGGCCTACAGTCTTCAGTGCTCCCAATCCCACTCCCCCTGCCATGGTTCCAGATAAATCATCTCTGGTGTGGCATTACCACCCACATATCTGTGGGCAATATGTTCCTGAAACTGCTGTGGAAAAAGGAAAGTGTCAGGATTTCAAGGGGAGCCAAGCGTGACAGCAAATCCAGGTGGCTAATTGCTAAGTCAGAATAACAATGCAAGTTTGAGTGTCTGATGAAACCATGAGATAATACCAAAGTACCAGGGATAATGCAATACAATATTTAACTGGCTGGGTCGTATATAAAAGTAGAACAGACAAAATGTTGGGGTTGGCTGGTGTTGTTGGTGTATTGGTGTTGTTAATGGATGTTGGAGCGAGAGATCTATGTTGGAGAATTTGCTGGGACTAAAAGAAGGAAAGAACGTTATTTTTTACAGAGCTGTTACTGTTTTATGTGGCTTAATTGTAAGATAAAAACCTTCCTGATTTGGAATGAAACCTTTGCTGTTTGCTGTGTGTGCTTTTTTAAACAAGTATCTCCAGACTACTTAGACTCAGGGCCCTTCCACACTGCCCTATATCCCAGAATAGCAAGGCAGAAAATTCCATATTATCTGAGTGTGGACTCAGATAACCCAGTTCAAAGCAAATACTGGTGCCACAGCATTAAAGGATAGAGATAATGAGTAAAGTGCAAATATCATATAGCAGCAATGAGGGGGCCAGGGGACAGTTCCATCTTGTCTCCTGTGCTATGCTAATAATATAATATAATATAATATAATATAATATAATATAATATAATATAATATAACATATTATAATATAATATATTGTATACACATATATTTATAATATTATAATGTAATACAATATAATACTAATAATAATAATAATAATATATTATAATTATATATTTTATATTACTTGTAATATTACTAATAATATTACAATATAATGGTATAGTACAATATAGTAATATATAATACTGATATTTTTACTATGCTAATAATATAATATATCATATGTATATATACCTTGTAAACCACTCTGAGTCCCCTTCAGGGTGAAAAGTGCGGCTTATAAATGTCGTAAATAAATAATAAATAAAATAAATGAGAGTAAGAACAATTTACCATTAAAGATTTGGATATAACAATCATAAAGTGCTTGAGGACAAGATTTTTGGGGCCAGCTGTCAAGGGAATTGCCTAGTTAAAAGCACAACAGAACATCCATGCCTTTAAGTCCTTGTGGAAGGTGGACAGGGAGGGTGCTAGCCTGATCTCCTTGGGGAAGGAGTTCCAGAGCCAGGGGGCCATGACTGAGAAGGCCTTTTCTCTCGTCTGAGACAGACGTGGAAGTGAGAGAAGAGCCTCCCTAGAGTAGGGGAAGATGCGGTCGCGAAGATAGGCAGGTCCCAAACCGTTTAGAGCTTTATAGGTGATGACCTGCACCTTGAATTGGGACCAGAAACTTATCAGCAGCCAGTGGAGTTGTTTAAACAGGGGAGTTGACTGCTCCCTGTAGTTTGCTCCAGTTAACAATCTGGCCACTGACCTTTGCACCAACTGCAGTTTCCGGGCTGTCTTCAAGGGTAGCCCCATGTAGAATGCAATCTTGGGGTAACTAAGGCATGGACCACCGTGGTCAACTCAGACTTCTCGAGGCATGGTCACAGCTGGCACATACGTTTTAAATGTGTGAAAGCCCTTCTGAGAATCAAGTGTCAGCACTAAGTCTAGGAGGACCCGCCAGACTGTGGACCTGTGGCTTCAGGAGGAGTGTAACCCCATCGAGCACAGGTTGCCACCCTACACCCCGACTGGCTGAACGACTGACCTGGAGGACCTCTGTCATGTCAGGATTTAATTCCAGCTTGTTGGCCCTCATCCAGCCCATGACAGTGGCCAGACACTGGTCCAGGATCTGAAGGGATTCCTTGGAATTAGGTGGAAAGGAGTAGTAGAGTTGCATATCATCTGCGTAGAGATGGCACCAAACTTCAAAATTCCAGATGACCTCACCCAGCGGTTTCATGTAGATGTTAAAAAGCATGAGGGAAAGAATAGAACCTTGCGGGACCCCACACGTCAAAGGCCAGGGATCCGAGCTTCACCAACTGGGTGCTGTTTACTGTGCAGAAAAAAAAATCTGCCAAAAATGTGCACATTTTGGCACATTTTGTGTAACACATTTGTACACATAACAGATTTTCTGTGAAAAAAATAGTACACAGAAAATTCTATTTCCTAAGCAAAAAGTGTGAAAACACTATGTAAACCACAACAAAAAAAAAACAACCCACATGTGAATTTTACATAGAATTCATTCTAGCCTGTGTAGAGTGGGAATCTTTCACAGTGAGAAAAAAAAATATTAAAATTAATTGTTGCTTCCCTCAAGAATGAAATTAATGAAGAATGGAATCACAATTTTTTGCTTCAGAGGACCTGGCCTGAAGTAATGGGATTGAATGGGGAAAAGTGGGGAAGAGATGTAATATTAGGAAAAATGTTCACATGGTTTCACACAATCCATTAGAAACTGGTAGTTTTACCTTTGATAGAGACTTTAAGTGGATGCTTGCTAGCCATCCATCAGATATCCTGCAGTAATAAAATTTCTTGCTAGTGCAAAGGAGTTGGTGAGCTGAACTTTAAAGTCCCTGCCATCTCTATGATTCTATCAAACATATGTTTTTCCAAACACAGGACCACAGAGACTTCATACCTGTCAACATTATTTTGTAGCTACATCAGTATCATATCACAATTTTGTGCACTGAACACCAGGTGATAAGGATCCCCTTTCAACACATCCTCTTGGAAAAGTTCTAGGAATCTTTATTAGGTTGTGACTCCTCAAGGCCTGTATACAGTTGTTTAAATATGTACACCTGGCATCAATAAATTCCACAATTGGTGTGAGAAATATCAGAATGCCTACAGCTAACAATGTTCAGAGTAGAAAATGTTGAGTGGCTCAAATTAACTCAGAATAAATGAAGATGCCACCCAGATTTGTATTTGAAGCAGTAGGTAAGGAAGGAGATTGGTATGGAGATATCGAAGCATGCCTTTTAAAACTGCCTTTATGGAATTGCCAATAAAATTAAATATATTCAATTAGTTTAAAAAAAAAGAAGAATCAGAAAATACTTGCCAGGTACCATGTAATAAAGCAGAGTGCAGTTTTTGGTAGTATTTGAATGAGTGTCAGTTAGAGGCACATATTTTGTCTAGGTGACACAGAACAACTACGTCAGTCACACATTCAAAGTGTGGCAGAAGTGGTCTTGAAGGCACATCCCACACCCTGAAAACAAGTCAATCTTCATGCCCATAAAAGGTCTTCAGCCCACTCAATGAGCAATCATTTTTTCTTGTTTCCCAAAGAGACCCACTGAATTCATGAGATTTGCTCCAAAGCATGTGGCTAGGTGTATTTCCAGACAAGGCAATTGCCCTGTCTCATTCATTGATTCTTTCCACATGCTCAGAACCCATCAAATAAACTCTTCCCACATGCTTTAGAGTGCTCTGTTAGCAAAGCGTAAATCTCTCTCAAAACTAGAAATCCAAGATTGCCATAGCATTGAGCCATGGCAATTAATGTGATGTCAAACTGCTCTAATTCTGCAGAGTAGATACAGAAAATATGTCACAACTGTTTTCTCATGTAGTACTGTAATTTAAAAAGTAGTATGAAAATACCTGAGTATCTTTTGTTTTGTCAGGAAAGCATAACTTTAGGTTAGAAGGCTGGTTGGCAACATAAATTCACTTCCATCTCCATCCCAGCTGACTAGTCACATCAAAAAGCCTAAAGAAAACTAGAGAAAAAACTGGGGACTTTAGCCATGATTGGAAAACTATTGTCCGGAGACTGGGGGGCATTTCACATTGCATAGTTACACATTACACACTCTGATTCTCCGTAAACTCCAATTTCTGTATCCTATGAAGTCCAGAGGTTTGCAGTCTGGTTTACAATTTTAAATGTCCTTCTATACACTGCGAAGTCTGGGGTTCTATAGGATGGAACCATAGCAGTTGCATTGTGCTATGATTTTGTTGTGTCAACAGGCCCCAGATCTTTCCAGTGACAAAGAATTGGGGTAGATTTGGTATATATATTTGTAAGTGACAACAAATCCAGGTTTCATTGTTATTCAGTCAGGAGATCCACTGGCATGGTATCCCTAAAGAATGTCCCTTTCCCATTTCCAAACAATTTATCTTACTTTGGCCCAGAAACTACTGCCATTAGGATATTTAAAACATCAGTATACAAGCTCCCTCTCCAAATAGCTCCATCTTGGTGAATTTGGTTAGAAAGTTGGATGACTGTAACTTTCAATCAAATAAGTATCAAACTCAGATAACAGGATACAATTTTTGTTCGAAGTGTGTCCATTTCTTTTGGTTAACCTGTAAACAGAAATGCCCAACTATCCGAAAGGCACCAGATCACATCCAACCTTGCACCAATGAATACCACAAGTTGAAGATTGTATTTCAGAGGAAGGAACTGAGAAAACCACCTCAAAATGTATGGGGTCAAGCATAGCTCTCCTAGCAAGGCTTACAGATACCCTCAACCAACCTTCAGGTTGTACTTGTAAGACTGAGACTGTCTACCATTTAGCTGCAGTGTCACCTAGTGGACAAGCAATTATTTTGTCAGGAACAAGTTCCCCAACATCTCCAAATGTAAGCATTGTACAAAAGAGCAATCACTGGAATTCAAAAACCCGTTGTACATTTTGGAGCAAAGAAGCAAGGCTGTTATTTGAGTTCTGGACAGGCTCCTGCCAAATAACAAGAAACGTGCTAGAAACCCCCTTTGGCTAGCTAATCAATCTGCAGGCTGTATTTTTCTTGCTATGGTATTTTTAAGCTCTACAATGATTTTAGTCAAGGGCAACAGAGAGCCTTTCTTTACCTTGCTAACGCTCTAGTAAACATAAATATCTGGAAAATGTTTTTTAAAAACCTAAAAGTAATTGCTGCCTATACCCCATTTTCACATGGCCTGTTGGTCCTTGTTTCAGAGATGTAGAGTTGAGATTTGCTTTAGGAATTCTTCCCAAAGCAAACAAACAAGCCTCAACACTCATTACAAAAAGTATGGATGATTTGTAATTTCTGAAAAAACCTTCATGGGAAGCAGGCACACCTCCTTTCCATATCACAAGGAAGGGAAAGCCATCATGTCTCCACTGTTGATCATAGAGCAAGCAACCACTGTTGAACATTCACTTTGTATTGTTGAAGGCTTTCATGGCTGGAATCACTGGGTTATTGTAGGTTTTTAGGGCTGTACAGAATTGCCATGTTCTAGAAGCATTCTCTCCTGATGTTTCACCTGCATCTATGGCAGGCATCCTCAGAGGCTGTGAAGTCTGTTGGAAGCTAGGAAAATTGGATTTATATATTTGTGGAAAGTTCAGGGTGGGAGAAAGAACTCTTGTCTGTTGCTGCTAGATGTTCATATTCACTTTCTCCACCTGAAGAGAAAGGTGAGAACCACAGCCAGTTGTCATGGAGCTGTAGAGCCGATGGGAGTACATTTTGTGAAGTGGTGCCACCCACCCCACCACCACCACCAGCCATTCTTCTTTGCATTTCCCCTCGTCTTACTTCTTCTTGCCTTCCTGCTTCATAGCCAGCTCTGCATAAAGCAATGCTTTCAAGACACACATTTTGAATGGCTAGCAATTCTGTTCATAGGATGAGCAGGCAGCAATGGTGGAAGCACCCAAAAAGTGATTAGAAGGGGCACAGACATGAGGGCAAGAGAGGGCATGGGTAGCTAGAAGGAGGGAGCACAGAGGGGCAATAATGACCTTTCAATGTGAAAGCAACCCCATTAATTTCTCTTCTTGAAATGATGAGGCTACATAATTCTGCCCAATTGGTCGGCGGTATGAATCTGCAAGATGGGGTGAGCTCTCATCTGTCAGCCCCAGCTTCCCATGTGGAGACATGAGAGAAGCCTCCTACAGGATGGTAACACATCCAGGCATCCTCTGGACAATGTTCTTGCAGATGACCAATTCTCTTATACCAGAGGCGGATTGCAGTATATTCTCAAGTTGCTTCTGACACACACACACACACAAAACTCTGCCTAATGATAGAGCTAGCACTGTTTTCCAACTCCATTTCAAGAGACAATCATACTGGTTGGTTGGAATCTCCTTTCTCTGCCTTTTAAAGTGACTATTAGAGAGAACAAGGTGTAGCTAACCTCCCCAAATTGCAGCATAATCCCCCTGTAATAGAAATGCTGCTGCTCATAGCTGCAGAGTCAAGGCATTCTGTTGTAGACTCTGCATGTAAGGTGACAGTGATTCAGAAGTGAAATAAGTATGGAGGACACTTTGATTACCCAATGTACATCTTGCCTCACTGCCTTTAATCTTAGAATAGCAGACTCCAAGCTACACATAATTTGAAGGTGCCTTCTTTTTCAACCTCGCAGAGTCCTAAAGAGCCCTATAAGATGTTTATCACAGCATCTTGAGAAAGACCAATATTATCTTCCTACCCTTTACCTTAAATGCTCTATCGCACCTAGAACTGGCTTCCTTTATCTGGTGCCATCATCACCCACATTATCCACACCACCCACATTATCCCTAGCAGGCATTTGGAGAATTCCAGGTTAGGGAAAATTGTCTTAGATGCTCATTGGCTGTTATGTTTTCTTAAATGTTAAGATAGCTTTAAAAAAAAGCCTTTTAAACTTATCTGGCTAGGGAATGAGATGTATGTAGAAATCATGTTTTTAGGGATGACTCTTTTGATTTCAAATTGATAGCAAGTTAGTCAGCTGAGATTATCATCATTCTGTCTAAAGAAATCTAATATTGTGAGATTTGATGCCCACATTTGATTATTTTCCGCATGCCTCTTCATTGTTTCCCTCCCACTTTTGTCCCAAGTTCATTAGGTTGTGTGTTAAGATTACAGTGAAGCTTTGTTTTGCTAGTGAGGCAGTGAGGTGATGTTCAAAGAAGACAACAGGGATATATGTATCCACATCTTTTTATTCCTTGGAACTATATTTGCATACAAGGAAACTGGAATATGCACTATGCCAGCCAGCCAGCCAAAGAAAAATGTACAAGTTGTTGATAAGGGTTTTTGAAAGTCTTAAACATTACCATAAATCGAAACTGACATGATAGTAAATACAAACCACAATCTGCTTCCCCAATATGCACTTGCTTTTCAAGAATAGTTTTGTGTTCTGCAAAATTCAGTCTATTGCTCTAAAGCAGTGTTTCCCAACCTGTGGTCTATGGACCACCAGTGGTATGCAAGAACTAAAATATGGTCAGCAGCTTCATCATTACTACACCAATGCAACAAAAACAACTGGTCTCGCAAATCTTTCTTATAATGCCAAGGCTTATTAAATATATATTTTTATGGGTGAGCAGATGGTGACTACTGGATGGCATAGGTTCTGTATCAGAAACTAGAACTGATATGGTCTATCCAATGCAATTTTCTGAATCAGCACCCCAAATGACCAATCCGAATCTAAAGTTGACCAAAACCAATTCATAACCCTTTTGGTACTAATGTTGGAGAGTGGTCCCTGGTCAAAGTTGTTACAGTAAGTCGTAACAGGTTCAAGTATGTGTGTGTGTGTTAAAGAAAACCTTATACTGTTGATTATTATGTGCAGCTGCTAGTGTAGGTCAACTAGTAAGTTTGGACTACACCCAATAGGTATAACTGTATGGGTTTTAGAATATACTTTAGATTTGCTCTGAGGAGCCTTTGCTCAGGCATGTTGCTCAACCATTTCTACTGCTCTCTCATTTGGATGAAGATGAAGAAGCTTTATTTTGTATTGCTTACAAGGACTATGTAAATTTGTTGCATTGTTTTTTATTGCAACACTGCAAGTTTATGTTTTAAATCTGCTGACAAGAGTAAAGTTTTTCTGTTCTTTTCCCTCTTGCCTGTGTGCAATGTTATTGTGTCTTCTGCATTGGATCTGACTGAAACCCGCTATTTGCAACAAAAGTGGTCCTTGGTCAATTGGTTTCTGGTCAAAAAAGGTTGGGAATCACTCACATGCAGCTTCCACTCAAGAATATAACAATGAATGAAGCTCTGCGGTTGCAAGGTGGAGGAGGGAAGGGATTGTGCCATTTCCCCTAGTAATGGTGTTGATTTCATAGTTTATGGCAGATTTTATCTACAAATTTCTCTTCTGGCACACAGATAAAAAAAAAAGACAGGAACACTGTTGAAATGGCCCATGAGCAATGAACAGAATTCTGGAAACCAACATCCAACTATGTGAGAGGAGTGTATGATAGATATCATTCCCGTGTGAATTGTCTCCATTTGCCAAAAGGGACATATTACCTGTTAAAGCACAGAAGAGTAACGTGTAGTCCTCTGATCACTGCTTTTTATGCTGTGAATCCTGACCCCAAATGGGGTCCCCTTAGCTCAATGCTTGGGTCACAGAAAAATTGGCAACAATAAAAGAAATGCCACAATTTACACAAACCTGTGAGCAACAATGTGCAGTAATTGCAGTAAACTATGAAAATTCTTCAGCTCCACAAAAAGGAAAATCGTCCTATTTAGCAAGCCTTGCAAATGCTGATTTGTTATCAGCAAGTGTTTGATTTTTTTTGCAGTTCAATCTTTAAATCCTCATATCGTGTCAGCTTTTCAAGTTGTTTCTCTTCAATCTTGCTGTTGCCTGGGATTGCAACATCAGCAATCCATACTTGGTTTTTTAACACGATTGTGAGGCCAGGAGTATTCCACTCCAAAACTCTGTCAGTCTGAATTTGGAAGTCCCAAAGTAGTTTGATGTGTTCATTTTCTGTAACTTTTTCAGGCTTGTGTTTCCTCCTCCTCCTCCTCCTCATTATTATTATTATATTGGGTGGTGCTCACTTTCACAGTTCAGGATCAGCTTCCAAAGAATAGTGGTGACATGGGGGGGGGGGCAGCCATGTCCCCCTCACATGGGGAGCAGATGTGAGCTCTGCCTATGGAACTTCACACAACTTTTGCATCACAGAAAGAAGCTACATAACAGATATCACCCCCATTAATAACACATACAGTTCCTTGGTCCAGTGATTTGTGTGTCTCAGCAGCAGTATAATAGCCTAGTTGAAGCAGAACAATAAAGTATGTCCACTTTTAAAGCCCTTAATCTATCTCTTTGCAGCTCATTACAAGCTATGTTTCTGATATTGCTTACTAAATCTGTTAATAGATCCTTCTGAAAAGTGAATTTGATTAGTCCATTAAATATAATTTTAGGAAAGACAAATGTATATTTCATAATGTTTAATTCAATGTAAAAACTGGAGCAACAGCTCTCTGTGTTTTTAGTAAACAATTAATATGTAAGTACACTGTAGTTAGACTGGCATGTAATTCTACAACATATGACTAACTGGTATCACTTTTTTATGCTGGTTCAAGGATTGGAAATGTTTTGGGTTATTGTTTAAAAATATTAAGCAGTGAGGATACATAAACCCAGATGAAAATGAACACTTGTGGGAATTCTCCAACCACACGTCTTTTACCCTGCAAAACAAGAAATCAAGAAATAAATTTACAAAGCTGCCTTCTTAAAACAAGACTTGGAGATTCAGTTTAAGTACACCATCACTTACCTACATGTACTTCCTAAACAATAAAATTGTATTTTAAGTTCTACCAATACATTGGCGGCATTACAGGAAGCATTTCTTCTCCTAAAGTGGCTTTACTACACATGAGTACATTCTGCAACTAAAGACCCATGTTTATGGCTGTGAGAAATGTAGGAATCCATTCAACTAAGACTGTCCACACAATTTTCATATATGCTTCTCCCCACCCCAGTTGTGCAGGTCTTTGTTTTGAGGCTGGTATCTGTGTCCTGAATTTTGACTGTCAGGACATGTTTCATGCTCCCAGCCACAAGTAATGGCTAAGATGCCATGAACTTGTGTGTGTGTGTGTGTAGATAGATAGATAGATAGATAGATAGATAGATAGATGATAGACAGATAGGTTTCCACATTCTTGGTAATATGCAGAAGCACAAATATGTCCTTGTATATGTGCATACTCACAAGTGTTCCCTTTTGATACTCATTTCATGCTCTAGAATACTAGTTTTACATATGAAAAAGCTCACCTTTGTCCTGAACAGACCTTCAAAGCAGTAATGCCCAATTCTTGTAGTGACAATCTGTTACTACTAGCCCATAATCCAAATGCTCACCAAAATGGTACTGTAGCCACTTCTTGAAAAACATGACCACTAACTATATTATTCTATTAGTATCATGTACAACAACAGTTGTAGTTGCTTGTTTTACTAAGAAAAACCTGCAACCTTGTTCAAATGGTACATACTATGAGGAGAAGAGTTCAAAGTACTCCTGCTAGAACTATAGTGTAAAAAGGAAAAGGTTTACCTTTTCTTCCTCAGCCTTTAAAAATGCTGATGACGTAGGAACAGAAGTTGTGCAGGGATTCCCAACAATGCTTCCGTGCTAACTTCATGGCTTCAGATTCATTTCCAGGTACTTGACTTTGTTGAGTAGGTTTCACCTCAGGCATAGAAGATGGTTTTGGTTTCCCCGATTTCTGAATGAAACCCTTCCTTGCTTGGCTTTCTTTAACATGCTTTGCAGAAAGAAGTTTCTGGACCATCTTTCCACGGTTAACAGCATCTGCTTGTTGGATAGGAGTTAACTTTGTCCTTATGCTGGAACCCACCTGTCTCATGTGAGCTTCAGAAGAAACCCTCTGACACATTGTAGGCTTCAGAACCAGATTAGAGTAGCAGGCATTGTTCCGTTTCCTTAGATCCATGGCAATCTGATTCCAGTAAGCCATTGGGTTGTTGTTAAAAGAAGGACAAAGGGATGGTTTTCCTGTATATTCACACCAGTATGTCTTGCCTTGATTGTTACATTCTATTCTAAGCTTTGTTTCACCATTTCCAATCATACTCATTATGCAGGCATGTTTAGCTTTGGTCTGAAAATGAATCTCTTTGCCACTGCTTCTTTTCTTTGCCTTTGGGTTTTGTGCGAAGGTTTCCATAAAAGCAATAAAAAATATTACAACGATGATGGTCCCCTTCATAGTGAAACACAATCACAGCCTTGGAGTCCTGTTCACAAATGAGAAGAAACCAAACTGGGTTTCTTTAACTGAACGGACATACAAAGAGGTCTCTCTTCTAGGTTGGGTGGTGCATGTGGGGTTCCCACCTAAGCCTCCTTTTAAATACATTCGCTTGGTGTATACATAAGGTCATAATTTATAGCTGAATGGAATGCCAAATAGCCCGTGAACATTCCAGGAGGAAACAAGACAAATCTTGCTGCCCGCACATAGCATAACAGTTGAATAGCTGAAAGAACTATTTCTGCCAAATATGTATACTTTGGTCTGGATTTTCGGCACTTCTATTTTCCACTTATTTGATATAAGTAAGGTTTTTAGCATTTCTTTATTCCAATTGTCATATATAGTACAGTATGACTCCCTTAACCACAGATTAGATACCCACGGTGTGTGTGTGTATATATAACAACAGATACCTATATATCACTGTATATGTATAAAGTTGTTCTATGACTATATCAAATATAACATAGGTTTGCACAGTGCATGTGATATGTACAATTCAATTATTATTTGTTTCAATATCATTGGCAAAGTACATATAAACATAAATTAATCAGTTATGAAAATTTACATAATCAACATTAAACAATTGTGAGAGGAAGTCATAGGGAGGAGGGAGCAAGCTTGTTTTCTGCTGCCCTAGAGACTAGGATGTGGAACAATGTCTTCAAACTACAAGAAAGGAGATTCCATCTGAACATTAGGAAGAACTTCCTGACTGTGAGAGCCGTTCAGCAGTGGAACTCTCTGCCCTGGAGTGTGGTGGAGGTTTCTTCTTTGGAAGAGTTTAAACAGAGGCTGGATGGCCATCAGTCAGCGGAATGCAATTTTCCTGCTTCTTGGCAGAGGGTTGGACTGGATGGCCCATGAGATCTCTTCCAACTCCATGATTCTATTATTCTACCCATATCCTCCAAAATAGTATTTGTGGGCCTCTCTAGATCCAGTGCAATTATGTGGTGTGTTTCCAGCCCAAGTATAGTCTAAATAGTCAATATTATCCACAATTTTAGGTATCCATGGGTGTGTGTGTCTTGGAACATATTCCCCATGGATACAAGGGTCATACTATATCTTCTCTGACTATATCAAAGTAACAAAAAAGTGAAGTCAAACCCACAAATAAAGTAGCCCCTCTTTTATATAATGGAGGCCTGACTGAAATAAAAGTAAGGTACTAATTCTTCAGTTAAGTCTACCAGAACACTAAATACTTGATCTGAAGGATGGGTTGGAAGAATAGTTATGATCCATAAGGCTGAAATCTCTCTTCTCAGATATCCTATCCACAGATTACCTAGGATTCAAATATGGACTAAAATATACAGTCCATATTGGTCCCTATAAATCCCTGACCAAATTAACATAGTCTCTGACATTTTGTTGAAAATATCAACAAAGAAAAAAAAATACTTCTCTGCCAACATTGTACCTGCAGAGTACTTTTTAGTAGAGGCTGAAGTGCTGGAGGCCTGTTGTTTTGCAAACAAAATCTCTCACATTTGCTTCAAGTTGGATGTTACAATTGTCAAAGATACAGTAGATGCAATCAGGACATAGCAAGGTTGTTATTATGGCCCTCAGGTTTTGTTCCAAACTTTCTACAAAATTGTGGTCTCGTCGTAGTGAAACATAGCATCAGATCCTTGAAATCTTGTTCTCAGCAAATGAGAAAAAACAAATCTGGTTTTCTTTAACTGACTGGCATACAAAGAAATCTTGTTAGGTTACATATGGATGTGGAAAAGTTGTTAGGAGACCTAAGGCAAACCTTTTTCCTATGTAATCCTCCCTTGCACAAGTCATGGCAAGAAAAGGTGGCTGATAAATGTGGCAAGGAGAACGACAGGAAAAGCAAAACTTTACTAATGAGGCAAAAAGAAGCCCAAACACTGAGTCACATCAAAGAAACAACTTGTGTGCAGATTGGTTACTGATGACTTCAGCGGTGTGCTTTCATCATGTGAAATGAAAAGCTAAATCTCCAACATCAATACACTTTTGGGCACAAATAACATATCTTTCACCCTTTGTGAATTTGCCCAGTATTGGCTGATATTATTTAGATCCGATCAAGCCTGGCATCTGGCTTGGTTTGAAGCTAGAAACAGCTTGGTCATCTCAATGGGAGATATAGGGTAGGGAAGGCAATTTAGAGGCTTTGAACATGACTGCATGCCATAATACATGGCGTGCTATCCCACAGCATCCCGTGACAGGGAAGAGCAGCTACTATCCATTGTTGTTATTATTATTACTATTATTGTTTATGTATATCCTGCTTTTCTCTCCACAATGCCTCAGCTATTCAAAGCTGCATGTCTGGGCGAGCAACATAACTCCACCTTATAAAGGAAGTGAAGTGCTGTGTCACTTCACTTCCTCTATATATATATATATATATATATATATATATATATATATATATAAGACACTGTAATTGCAAAGTGCTTTGCTTTTTAAAATATTAAATTGATTAAATAAAAATTCTTCATGGAAGAGTAGCGATACTACCACAGAAGCTGGAGGACCTAATTGCATGGGGTAGGTCCTGGAACTGTGGAACTAACAGGGACTATTGACATGTTTTGCCTATCAATCACCCCAAATGGCTTAATAGCAGGGAAGTGGCTAACCAGGAAGGGTGATTGTTCTGCTACTGAGCCAGATTGCCACCTCCATGCAATGCAGTCCTAGGGGTAACAGACGATCCCTTGTGCAGCCGGAATTTTAGATTCAAGACAATGATGCTCACATTCTGTGTTACTGGCTTAATGTGTCACAATTAATAATAGCAGGGATTTACTTTACAAGGGCTCCCTTCAAGCGCAGTGTTTTATGAGGAATGGCAAGTTGAGTTACATATCAAAATTATGTCATTATTTTCCATTGGTCTTTTCCAATATTTAGGAAAACACACTGAAAAGTGCAAGTGGCGGACTACTATTTGGTGTGTTGTTCTTAGGTGACTTCTGCACTCTAATTTTTTTTCATTTCAGTACAGGCTACACGACACACAACCCTTTCAACTCAGAAGATTCTTTTTCTAATTTCTTCTATTAAAGAACCCAGCTCATGCATCACATTTTCAAAATAATGGTCTGTGTGTGTACGTTTCTTTTCCCTGGATTTTCTTACTGTTAAGTGCATCTCCCTTTGCCTTCATTAAAATATTGCATTTTATTTCAAACGTGGGGTTTATTTTTGAAGGGGTATACATCTGTAAGAAAATGCAGCAGTCTACATGTTTGTACATGTATGTGTGGCTGTCATACACACATGTACACCTTATATCACACATAGTCATTTTAGAAGGGGTATTATTCCTTTCACACTCTCCATAATGGGAAAACACCAGCTGGGTTCTTCACATCTAGTGTCTTCAAGGTACAACTAACTATCATCACCAGCTACTATGCATAATGGTGTAGTTTGTAGGAAATTGTGATTCAAAACATCGGAAGGGTGCCATGTTGCGGAAGGCAGAGGTAAACTTTGAAGTTTTATCTGCTCTGTCAAATCCAGGGCAAAGTCATGCCCCAAACAGAACCAGCTTACAACTGTGGTTTGGTCAACTGATGCCTCTAAGAACATGATATTTTTAAACTTTGAGGAAATTTAAGATCAGCTTATGAAAAGTTGGAAAAGTCATATCACATATACATAGCTACTCATATATATCTCATTAAACATGGTCACTGTAGAATATACGTACAACACTGATTTTTCATGGGCTTTCTTTTAGATATATACTTAAGCATGATAATGAACTCTGTTTCGTGTCTTCTGTTTCTTGTTTGCTCTGAGGATACAATTCTGTGCATGTTGTGCCTTTTTGTCACAGTCTTGGGCTTGTACAATAAAACTATTTGTGTGTGTATATACTTAAGTTTCTTAACAAAATCAGCTAGATTTAACTCTTACCCAAAATCAAGTCCATCTAAGAAGAAGAAATCCATACTGTTTCGGTCATGAACCAAAGTTTTAACCAAATGAAATAAGATCTTCAATTAAAAACCTACACCAACATTAATCAATATTTCACTTTATTTGAATGATTTCAGGACATTGCCAAGTTTAAAATAGGAAGTTATTAAAATCTACAATTTTGAATCTCTCTCTCTCTCTCTCACACACACACACACACACAGGAATTCTGCATATTGGAGAGTAGGAATAATCACTTTCCCCTATTAGTGAAAAAAACTTCTTCGATCCCATGTAACACCAGCTTCTGTTCAATTTGAGAGCTGCTGCATAGCTGGCATTTTCCCCACACTGTGAAAAAAGTATTTCCACTTAATGAAGTACGACACAAATTAATGTTGCTGATAATGTTTGGAATGGATAGCTGATGTGTAAACATTACATAATTGAACAGATGTTAAATCAGGAATGATTCTTGAACAAAAATCTATTAAAGGAGCTTCTTTACAGTCAAACAGCCAAAAAACCAGTGGCCTTAATATACTTTAGTATCTCCTCCTGATTCATATTTTCAAGAAATACAATGTCAAAACATTGAGAAGACATTGTATTTTTTTAAAAAAAAAATGCATTGAGCACCCTTTCCAAATTAGTCAGACAAATGAGTCAGACAAATTAATTCTGTTCACAACTCTTACACCCAATTTCAAGGAAAATGGAATGCAACAGTTCTCTAAATTGTCCTACAGTCTCCTTTAACATTTCACAAAATATAGGCAATTTTTTTTTCAAAAATTCAGTTTACAAGTAATATATAAAGAGGCCATGACAGAGGAACCATGTTTGTTAATCTGGGGCCTAGTCTCACATCTTTGCCAAACTTAATAAACTAAGTGGACATGGAATTATGTGTCACTTTCACCTGAAATCTAAGATGAGGTACACTGATATACCTACATCTCAATACATGTATCCCCAAGCCAATGCCTCTCATACACATGTAAATGATGTACATGGGAATGTTGGGCATATCTAGGCATGTATGATCAAGAGACAGCAATTAAAGTGCTGTCTTCCATTCATTACACATAGTATACTATTTGCAGTTGTCCTGAATAGGTCCTTTTGACCTGACATACTATATTTATTCAGATTCTAAGGAAGACATTTTTAAAATTATCTTTCATTTTCACATTAGGTCACAATGTTTAATACTAACTGATTTAAGAAAAAATACACTTTTGGTCTTAGTGACATGGCATATTAAATTATCACCCGGAAAAAAATGACATTAAATTTTCTGAAAATAAGAAAGACTGGTTTCCATTTTTGAAAGAACAAACCAGTCAATGGTGGCCATCTAACAGCACCAAAGGAACATTGATCATGCTGAATAGGTTTCTTGTGAAGTATATAACAAATAGTATTAAAAATCTGCTGTAAGACAGCTGTAAAAAACACAGATACAAAAGTGTCTGCAAAGATAATGTATTCTTCATGTAAACACATTTTACGTATTGCAGTAATAAATCTAGGTATTATAAGAAAAAACCAAGTAATTGCAAATGGGCAGTTAATCTGAAACGAAACAGACAAAATAGTTAACATAAAACCCAGACAGTCCTGTTTACTCAAATTATTATGAACATATGGTACAGAAACCTCAACTGAAAAATGGTGTGGTAAAGCAAGAATAGAAACCATTAATTTCAGGTTTCAGTGGTACAAAATAGCAAATAATTGAGAATAATTCACTGTGCAGGCCCTAAACAAGAAGGATGAATATTCAGAGTTCAACGCTGATTGGAAAGATGGTGTTTTCTCAGAGGAGAATCTGAATTACTCTTTCCACGGGCTGAAAATGAACACAGAATAAAATTAAGGATAATTTTATAAAAACCACATTACAAGGCAGCTAAAATAAAACAATATATGTTTGTATCATAATGAGAGAAGCTGAGAAAATAACACAGCACAAGAAAGAGGGAATATTGACAGACTTATGGCAAGATTGCCCAGAGATGGAGGAACAATTTAAGAATGGGTGCCTTCATATGGAGCTCTATTTCTTAATTCAGCTGAGCTTAAATGGCCAATATTCATCATCAAACCATGTGACTTACCCTTGACATTTCCAATATGTGCTACCACTGTTCCACAGAGCTACAAGATAGAACACAGAAATAATACTCATTTTTTTTTGCAGGGGAATGGTCTGTTTGCATCTAAAGCAAAACATTCTTCAATGTAACATAGTCGCTAAATTGAAAATTAATTCCAGTATGAGAACACTTAATATTTACTCTCTGTATTTCAAAGTGTTTATGTATAGTACATTATGCCATTTTATTAGGGCTACAAATCAGCCATAAAAACACAACCAAGTATTTCTCTTCCGCTGTAATTAACATATGTTCTTGCATCAAAAAAACTGATAAAATTTGAAACACGATTCTCATGTTTAGGAATAAAAATGCAGAGCCTCTTAGAAAATACTAAAAGCAGTACAGAAGTACAGAAAACTAGAAAAAGCTAGGGAGGGCATGACAAAGGAGTAACTAAATGGAAACTACAAAGTTGCCACATTAAGGAGCAAGGAAAAGCAATTGAGGCATAGCTTTTACAAACTCTGTCTCAGGTTCCACAATTGTAAAAAGGAAGTGCTTAATTTAGAGAAAGAAAAAGATAAGCTGTTAGTCAGTTTTAAAAAAAAATGCTTTGGATATACTTTTAGTGTTTGGATATACTTTTAGTTTTTGGTGTTAAGCTCCATACTTTAAATGTTTTCTATTTATTATTTCTCAAGAGCGTCTACCTTTTGTACTAGAAGTGTCACTCACTATCAAGACACACAGTTTTGAATGGGTAGCCTGCTAAGATATTCTCCAGTTCAGGAAATCTCTTTACAAACTGGCCTAAGGCCTTTTGATTAATTCTAAATCTTGCTTTGCTAGCATCTTTCTCACCTTCAGCAAACTTACACTGGTAAAAGAAAGGGAAAACTGATGGCAGAAAAGGCTTGTTCAGGAGATTATTGTTCATTTGGATCAAGAGATTTGGGGTGGGAGGTGGGGAGGAGAAATATATATCCAATAAAGTATAACATAAGAAACATTCTTGAAAATGCACGCGAGTCCTATCCTGGTTCCATCAGTGAGTTTTCATCATGATGGATTTTCACCACATTTGGGAGATCTCCTGGGAAGACCCAAAGTTTTTCCCAAGGATTCTCAGAGAAAGTTTTAACGAGAGACAGAGAACATTCTCCATAAGGGAGGCTGGATGGCCATCTGTCAGGGGTGCTTTGAATGCAATTTTCCTGCTTGTTGGCAGGTGGTTGGACTGGATGGCCCATGAGGTCTCTTCCAACCCTATGATTCTATGATTATAGTCAAAAGAACATATTAAGGATACTGCATGTTACCAATAATGGATGGAAACCAGTGCACTGTAGATGGTTTCTTTCCCCGGGCCCTACTACCCTGTAACAGCACCTTGTACCCACTTAAAGGGCGGAGGACAGAACCACATAAGGAATAAAGTAATGGGAAGGAGTATCTCTCATTCTCACATGTGTTAATTAGAAACTGACTTGGTTAGCTGACTCCTGAATAAAGGGTATAATAATGCTACCCTAATGATTTCACTGGGTTCTCTGTGATTTTGAAATGCCACTGAAAAGGATATCCTTTTGGACAGTGTGGCTAAGATGGGTGCACATATTGCCACAATTCAATAATTGGATTCCTACCTGGTGGACCAGAAGCAGAAGATTGGTGGTTGGAGACTGATGTTCTATCCTGTGGCATACCTAAGACTTGTGGGGTATCAGAAGGTTTCATCTTGTGTCTCATTACTTTTTAACGACAACATTAAACTGTTGGGTGAGGTCAGCCAGAGGTTTGGACTCCATCTTCTCTGGGGATGTGTTTCATTCCCATTTCAATCTACCAATTTATCACTTCCTAGTTTCCCTGGGACTGAATGATAGGAATGCATGGTAGTGCACTGCATACTTTGAATGCAAGAAGGGGAACAATGTGTTTTAGCCAAGTATCAGGATCTCTGTAGTTTGTGCATAGGAAACAGCTTTGGAACCACATGTAGGCTATGTTTAAAAATACAAGGAATATTTTTTAAAAAATAATAAAAAATGATAAAGTTATTGTGCAACTGTAAAAATTGATTACGGTACATGTATAACATGCTTGCTTCATTTTCTTTGACTGAAGGCAGGGCTCTAAACCAATGGCAGAACACATGCTGATGATTGTGGAAGCTCAAAGCCTGGCATCTCCTGATTAAAAGGAACTGTGAGAAACTTTGTATAGAGATCCTAGAGCACTATTTGAGTATAAACATAATTGATTTTAAAGGATATGATCAGTAAATTCTTCAGCTGCTTATAAAGCATTGAATATATTTATCCATGGATAAATAGGATTAATTTGAGCATCTAGGGCAGTGGTTCTTAACTTGTGGGCCGTGGACCACCAGTTGGCTGTGAGGACAAAATCTGGTCCACGAGCCTCCTTCCTCTTTATTTTATTTTATTTCTGCTCCTTTTGTGCCGCCTGCCACTCCTTCCCTATCGCTGATCATGGCATATGTTCTATATCAGAAACTAGAGCTGATATGGTTGATCCAATGCAATTTTCTGAATCAGCACCCAAACCGAATCTCTTTACACTTTGTTTTATTACGTTATTGTTACTATTTTATTGCATTACCATGTTATTGTTCAGCATTTTTACTTGATGTTATAATCTGTTATCGTCTGTCTTGTATGTATTTTATTTTGCCTTATTGTAATTGCTTGGGCTGCTCCGAGTCCCTTTGGGGAGATGGTGGCAGGGTACAAATAAAGTTGTTGTTGTTGTTGTTGTTGTTATTTAAAGTTGACCAAAAACTGATTTGTAAGCCTTTTGGTACTAATTTTGAAAAGTGGTCCCTGATCAAAGTGGTCCCTGGTCAAAAAAAGGTTGGGAACCACTGATCTAGGGTGATGTGTTGTTAGTACAATGATTAATATTTGTTTCACAGGAGGTTAATTCTGCTTCATCCTATAGTAGTTCTAAGTTTAAAAGAGCTTGTGATATGAGCAGTTTCCAGATATAATGATTATCTTTAAACATTCTGAAAAAACTAGTTGTAGTCTTACTGAGGAAAACCTATGCAATTCCAGTTCTGCTATTTATTGCTATTTATAGCTTACATTAAAAAAAATCAAGTCAGTAGTGTGAAGTCATGCAAAAAGAAAAGGATTTAACTTTAAAACATGCAAAAAAGGAAACAAATAATAATGAGAAATGTATTAAGAATGTTTATAAAGTTTCAAACTTGGTTTACCTTGTCATAATTGGATTGTGTATACCATATAAATGCTCTTTATGATAACCATTATTACCATTTTCCAAACTGTAATAAAATAAATATACCAAGAAAGGACTGGGTTAATGATGAATGCAACTAGTTACAGACCATGGTTTATAAAGATGATAATTAAAAAATGAGCTTATTTTAAATGCTAACAACCAATAAAACAGAATGGAAAGACAACTGAAATAGTTCAGTATATAAAAGAGTGTAACCAACCCAGCACACTCTGAAACAAGACTGTCCATTAAGTAATCTACATAACGTATTAGTTCCATAGAATGTTCCATTTCAACAAGCTCTGTATGTAACTATGTGTGATATTTATGTAAACAACACAGAGCAATATGCCAAAAACGTACAAAAAGAATGTGATTGCAAATATGCAGTACTTCTCAATTTAAAAAAAAATCTCCATTAAAAAATCAAAAATCCCTCCCTTATTACAAGTCATAATAGCAATTAAATTCTCTTACTTTTTCATGGGCATAGATTCAACACTACAAAATATAAAAAGAAGTAGTTATCTTGTGTGTTAAAATGAAATTGTACATAAGAATATTTGGCTTCACAGGTTTTACCAGCTCTATTAAAAGTATAATGTAAAAATGGTCCACATAAATAAGTATGAAATTAAGAAAAAGCACTGGACAGATGGACAGGAAAATGGTGACTAAAAGAAAAACATGAAGACAAATGAAAAATAAGTAAAAACAGCTATCATAAAGTGAAATGCCAAGTCCCTGAGACAGAGGAACTGCAATTGGAAGAACAGAAGAATAAAAGAGTAGTTAGAAAGCGCAGGATAATTACATAAGACAAAAGCAAAGAGTTCTTGCAAGGAAAATCTAAAAGCGAGCACAGCATAGTACGTTTCATATATTCACCATATAACAACATCCCATGCCATATTTTATCGTAAATCATATCATTCATTTTCACACATGAGAACAAGAACATAATAATTCAAACATTTTTGGTAGCATATTTGAAATATATTTCATATTTTGAAGCTTTTTGTGCAAAACATTTTTAGGCGGTAGAAATAGAATTTTAAAAGCATCAATTGGATTCTGCGGAAATATTTATTTGCACAAACACACTGCATTTCGCAAGCAAACTATGGTTTTTGCACAACTGGAATTTTTTCATTGCAAAAAAGTTTCCAAAGTGCAAAAGATCCCTGAAAAATATGCAGCCTCTCATAACATATTGAGCTCTATGTAGAAACCTCTTTTCATTGAGGACTGTATATTGAGAATATACTTTACATTATTTTTCCGGAGTTTTGTCATATCTAAATCCCTATTTGTACCTATATCAGTCATAACTGACATTGGGAACTAGGGAGATCCACTATAGTTATGTAAAAGTTTTGATTTTCCCCCCTAAAAAACAACCTGGACCCTAACCATGCTCAGAGTCTAGGGACTGTTGTATGCTGTATGAGAGGGAGATCGCCAATTTCTCATTATTTTCAACAAACAACACCCCTCAGGATTATCTGGAATCAGCTATTACTGTTTAAATCAGTGGTTCTCAACCTTCTTGGTGCCGCGACCCCTTAATACAGTTCCTCATGTTGTGGTGACCCCCAACCATAACATTATTTTAATTGCTACTTCATAACTGTAATTTTGCTACTGTTATGAATTGTAGTGTAAGTAATGTAAGATATATTTTCATTCACTGGACCAAATTTGGCACAAATACCAGATATGCCCAAATTTGAATACTAGTGGGGTTGTGTGTGTGTGTGTGTGTGGGGGGGGGGTGTGGTAATTTTGTCATTTGGGAGTTGTAGTTGCTGGATTTATAGTTAACTTACAATCAAGAAGCATTCTGAACTCCACCAATGATGGAATTGAACCAAACTTGGCACTCAGAACTCCCGTGACCAACAAAAAATACAGGAAGGCTTTGGTGGGCATTGACCTTGAATTTTGGAGTTATAGTTCACCAACATCCAGACGGCACTGTGAACTCAAAAAATGACGGATCTGGACCAAATTTGCCAAGGATATTCAATATGCCCAAATGTAAACACTGGTGGAATTTGGGGAAAAATTGGTCTTGACATTTGGGAGTTGTAGTTGCTGGGATTTATAGTTAATCTACAATCAAAGAGCGTTCTGAACCCCACCAATGATAAAATTGGGCCAAACTTCCCACAGAGAACCCCCATGACCAACAGAAAATACTGTGTTTTCTGAGGATCTTTGGAAACCCCTCTGAAACCCCTTCATGACCTCCTAAGGGGTCCCGGCCCCCAGGTTGTGAAACACTGTTTTAAATAGATAGGTGTCTCCAATTGTTAGTCCCAATTAGTTAGTACCAACAAAAGCTTGATAGCTCAATATCTGTGCAAGTTCCATGGATGAAACAGGTCTACCCTTGATGAAATAATAATTGTGTTTTAAGACACAAAACTCACCAATATTTTTATGTAGTTTCAAAATAATTATCACATGCAAATCATTCCACTGAAGTCAATTTCAAACATGTAATTTTCAATATTACTTGGCTTACTTACTCATCATATACATCTTCTGTATCCATCCTACGATAGAATTTGGCTAGTTTTATAGCACAAATGATGGCAGGGATTAGAAATAGTGAGCAGCCCCCTAAACCAAACCAGAAGGCATTCTAGAAAAAAAAGGAAAACATTGTATAAAAATGCATTTCCAATTCATTAGAAAAAGAAAATATGACCAAATTGCACTAACTGGTTTTTAAGTGAAGTTGAGGAACTATCTTAGGAAAATGTTCTTCTTTTCTCTATTATCCTGCATCTTTAATTTCATTCCTGCATTACCTACAACCTGCTACCTGTTAACCATTGTTAACTTTCATCCAGATTGGGAAGCCAATGTCAAACTGGTTTAAGAATCTGCTTAACCAAAAACCACAATTATTCTTCTTCATCAGCTCCAGATTCTGGATGCAGAACCAAATAGGAGATCTGCTTGAAGAAGAGGATATCAATGTGTTCTGCGCATGCTTTTAACATCAGCAATGTGTGGGCATTTTGTGCTTATTTATTTATGTATTTTATTTGACTTCAATAATTGATGGAAAAATTATTTTACAATTCAGTCGTAAGGCTGCCATGTTGTGCACAAACTTCCTTTATGCTGAGCCTCATGATTTGAGATTCAAAGTGAATGTGGCCCTTCCAACTCTGTATTGTTGCCTATCTGGTGTGTTTTGACAGTACATGGCTGTCAATTTTTTTTGCTATGCTCGAAAGACTATAAAACAAGGGACTTTTTAACCATTTGATAGGCTACCACACACGGTAGATGTTTTACATTCAACTTGGTGGATCTTGAATGATACCAAAATTCTGTATGTAGAGAGGTCACTGCATTGTGCAATAGTAAGAGGAACGAGGATGCTATGATAAATCACCTTGCCAGCAATTTCTTGGCTTTTACAGAAAATAAATCGACTGGGGAACCACCACAAACTCCATAATGCAAGTGCCTGAAGCAAAATATCAGCCTCAGCCAAGCTAAACATGGTGAGGAGTGTGCTGTCAACCTTGGACTCTTGACAGAACATTTAATGCATTAAGTGAGTCAACGACTGTAAAAAAAACAAACTCATTCAATAACAGGGCCTCAACTCAACCAGCTTAATGCAAACTGGAAAGGAATGTGTATATCTCAGGAGATTAATATGTGAGCCAAGCTTTCCTCCAGCAGCAGAGCTGAACAGAAGCAGCTTTATCCCTGCATGCAATGGAGTGGCCCCTTCATAGGTTAGTGGTATTTTCTGGGTCAAAAGATTGTATTTAAGCAAGAATGAATAATTGAATGACTGCACAGATTAGCTTAATTAGATCCAGCTCTTAAAACGCTGGCTTTACAATTTGGTTGTAATAAGACTTGGTTTACTAAGATATTCCAATTCCTACGAGCTTACTCAGCCAGTGAAATGTCTGTAGTAAATGTAATAGGCTCATATTCAGGTATTTTACCAATGTTTTCTTCATGTAAATACATGATTACTGTACGCTGTGGAAGATGTTGCCATTACAAAACACCTCTGTATATATTGCCATTCTTCAATGTGTGTGTGTGTGTGTTGTATTTTCCAGCATACAAGGCAACTATGGGTATAAGACAACCCCAACTTTTAAAGATAAAATACAGAGTTAGGGATATACTCGCTGTTTAAGACTACCCCTCTTCCAACACTATGTTCCCGCGGCCCATGCCACTCTCCTTACAAGGACCTCCACCACCCTTGCCACTCACTTTGTCCGAAGGCCGCTGGGCTTGCCTATGCTCAAGGAAGTGCCTCCGGATGATGACTCCCAGCAGCCCCGGGTAGCAGCGTGCCTTGGGTGTATTCACTGAGTCATTCTGCGAGACGTAGGAGTCAGGGACATACTGCTATCAGAATGTCTCAGTGAGCACATCCAAGGCACACTGCTGCCCGGGGCTGCTGGAAGTCATTGTCCAGAGGCACTTCCTTAGGCCTAGGCAAGCCCAGTGGCCTTCGGAGGAGGTGAGCATCGGGGGTGGAGGAGGTCCTTGAAAGGAAAGCGGGAAGAGTGGCGGGGGCCGCAGGGAAAGCCCAGCGGGCCATCATCCCCAGCCGATCTCCGTGGCAATGCAGCCTGCCACTCCTCCTCCCCATGCCCTCTCTCCCTCCACCCTCCTTCTCCCTCCCTCTTCAGGCCACACCACTAAGGGAGATTTTTTCTTTTTATTTAATTATTATGTTTGTGTGTGTGTGTATGAATTTATAAATAGCCTAAAATGCGCCAACTCTTATCTGATATTGGAAACTAATTAAATTCTGCCTTGGTTAGTATTTGGATAAGGAATCCTGGGAGTTGTAACTTGACGAAGCACCAGCACTCTTTGTGGGAGAATGCTAAAGACTTTGGAAACTGCAGTCCCATGATTCCACAGCATTGAGCTATAGCATTTTAAATGGTGTCAAACTGCATTAATTCTGCAGTGTAGATGCACTCAGAAACCATAAATTAGATGTTTAAAGTGCCTCTACCTAATGTCTGAGCTTATTATAATACAAAAAGTCCTTACCAAAGAATCTGTTATATAGCTGCACAAAAATATATCTACGGCTGTATCGATCACATTGGCAATGGGCTTACATGTCGCCACTTCCATGGTAATCTACAACAGATCAGAAACAAAACAATAGCACTGAACATTTGATACTGAGTTTTTCAAATTAAAAGCTGTCCATGTTAACTTAGAAATGATAGAAATACTAATATAATTTCTGCATTATTCAATCTGACTAAATCTTGTTTAGAAAGGGAATTGATAATAGATTCTATCATTTCCACATTTCCACTTTTGTAAAACTCTGGGTACATTAATATTACAGGATTGTGTCATTTTTAAATAGCTGTCTTACCGATTCTTTCACCCATTCCGCATATTGCTGAAAGTAACCTATTATAGTACCCATGTACTTCTTTGTTTCCTGAGGGTGGGAAAGAAACAAGGAATGAAGGTACATACAACAGTGTCAGGTATAGTGAATTAAACAAAAAAAAACTGGCTTAAAAATTAAAAACCCCTTTTAAAACAAAAAAAAATTACCTGAACAATAACTGATGAAGCATTATTGTTTATAATATTTTGAGCAGAATCAACTGCTCCAATCACATTTTTCACCTTCCCCTGGAAGAAGAGGAGAGTGCTGTCAGCAAGATGTAAGTACATTATGCCAGTTCAATCTGCTAGTTACTATTACTGCTACTCATGGGGTTGAATCTAAAGACAAAGTTGCATTCATCTGGAATATCAATATCAGCAAAGGATCTTATAGCACCCCAGAAACAAATGGAGAAAACTAAGTAGCATGAGTTTATGTAGATTAGGGGCCCATCTACATGGGCAAAAGGAGTTGGGGTGGAAGTGAACTGACTCTGAGCAGTGCACATGTGACACAGGGCCCATTCATCCCTAATGCCTACCAAGGCTGTTCAGTACGGCCTTGTCCTGCATCAAAATGTTGCAGAATGCTCTGTAGCTTTCCCAAAGCTCTGGGGCTCACCCATATTTTATAGGTGTGTGGAGAGTTGGGCCAGTCCCTCTTTGGAACTGGCAATGACTTTTCACATAGACATTCTGAATTCCCTGGGCTCAGGCAGCCTGGGCTCAGGCAGCCTGGGAACAGGGAATGGCACTTACCTTCCCCCTATTGTTCTCGGCTTAGTGGCAACCATCAGAAGTGCTCCCGGATCACTGACTGTATCCACTGACACTGGCTTGAGCAACAGAGTGATTCCTCCTTTTCCCTCCCCACTGTTGCTCCAGTCAGTATCAGTGGATGTGGCAAGTGAAAACCATTGGCAATTTTGTGCCTGGTGGTTGCCCCTAAGCCAACGACAAGAAGCGGAAGGTAAGGGTGCCAGCCCTGTAGCAACAAACTGGGTGCGGTGCCACTGGCATTTGCAGACTCCATCTAGCTGAGCCAGCTTGGAGGCTGGCTGTGTGGATTCCCACAGCACCAACCTAGAGTATCTCAATCTGGATCAGCATGAAAATATGAGGTCCATGTAGATGGGCTGTCGGTCTACTTACTCAGGAGGGAGGGAGCTGACCCGATTTCACTGGGTAGAGAGTTCCGCAGGCGAGGGGCCCTGTCTCTTGTCTCCACCAGTTGCATTTGCGAGGATGGTGGGACTGAGAGCAAGGCCTCTCCTGTTGATCTTAGACTTTGTGATGGTTCATAGCAGAAGATACATTCAGACAGGTAAGCTGGACCAGAGCTGTTCAGAGCTTTATAGGCTAAAGCCAGCACTTTGAATTGTGCTCAGTAGCAGATTGGCAACAAGTGGAGCTGGCACAGCAGAGGGGTTGTATGCTCTTTGTATGCCACTCTGGTGAGCAATCTGGCTGCTGTCCAGTTGCCCCAATAAAATATTGCAAGGCCTAAATATATCCCATACCATTTTTTGATAATCCAAGATGCTTCAATGTAAAAGTCACACATTTGGATTTCAATCAATTTCAGATAACACAAAATTTCTTCCATTAATGAGACACCAGCATTTAAATTATTTTATCTAATTTTTGTTTTAATTATATTTGGCCAAAGAATCTAAAAATACAGTAAAACAAATTTATGTCACATTCTATTATTTGGTGAGATCATGTACTGTTCAAAACCAAATACTAAGACTTTCTGAAGTAGTTTGGTTTAATGTTTTAACCCAGGCATGCGCAAACTTTGGCTGTTAGGAATTGTGGAAGTTGAAGTCCAAAACACCTGGAGGGCTTAAGTTTGCCCATGCCTGATTTAACCCCTAACTCTGATGACTGGAGTTTGAATGTCCATTCAGCCATTGAAACCCACTGATTGACCTTGGGCAAGTCACAGTCTCTCAGCCTCAGTAGAAGGACCCACCTCCCCCTCCCCACCTCACCCCACAAACAACTCTTGCCAAGGAAACCATCTGATATGGGCACCATAGCGTTGGTGTCAGAATGAATTTGAAAGTACAAAGTAACAACAAAACTTTTAACTGAGCGGCCATACTATTCTGTTGCAACAAGAACAAAGTAGATTTTGGTGCAAATGAAAGACCAACACTTTATATTTAGCATATGATAGATGGGCAGTAAGATTCTATGATAGTTGGCAAGATTCCTTGAAAGGTTATAGTAAATAAAACTCACTATGCCTTTTATGGTCACATGCTTCTATATATGTCTGAATATTACAAAAATACCTATGTAAAGCAACCATATTATGAAAAAGAGGACTGCCTATTTTACAACTAGCTATCTACAATCTAGCAAGAGTCTAACTTACTTGTTTCATTATTTATTTAAAAAACATAAGTATGGTCAATCATGGAGTACAATCACTAACACAATTTGAAATTATTTTTTTTTAAATTGAAAGAACCAACTCTTGCATTTAGATATCAGGTACAGCTCCCAACAGTGGAATGTTGAATGTGGTGAAAGGGATGAAGCAAGTTTAATTTGGAAGACACTGTAACAACAGAAAAAAAAATCCTTACCGAAAGTTCTGAGGAGAGTTTTTGGAGTAGCCTTATGCTCTGGTTTAAAGTGCTCTGGTTAAAAATATATAAAACAAAGAAATTATATCACATGCATTTCTTGGACCATATTCAATATACTCAGTAACTTGAAGTATACATACACAGTCTAAAAGAGATATGTCTCTTGTAAGAACTGGAAATTACAACATAGAGATTCCTGTGATGTAGATAACATGGATATATATATGTGTGTGTGTGGTATTTTCCTAGGTTATCAAGTATAGCGCTTCAATGTGATCCTTAAATCCATTGAGTAGAAATCACAAAAATTGAGAATCCATTCTATCTTGTCTATATCCTACCATATAAATTACACAGATCTAGATGGTCTCATAATTGCACCAATTTGCACAGCTGACAGGTGTATCTTGGTAGAACAAATATATGCAGCACATACAATCTTTACATAAAAGCTTCTTCTTGAAAAGGAACCTTGATATCACTAACAGCACTGAGACTATACCAGGTTACATCCAGTTTTATAGGGCTAAACTATATGTTATAAGAAAACATTTGCTAATTTTGCTTTCAATGGAAGTGATGAGAAAATTTAAACATTTTCTTCTCACTGTGAGAATGCTCAAGGCTGATTCTATACAAAGTTCACGTTGATTTTTTTTCTGTTCAGAAAAGACTATTTTACACAGAAAATATGTAGACTTATTCTGCACAAAATTTGCACTTTTTTGCATAGCCAGTAGCCTTTTCTGCACAATAAACAATATGCTGTAATGTTCTCTGCACAAAATAAATTCCAAACTGGAAATATTATTGTCAGTTCAGCATTCTCCTCATCAGGATTTCCCAACGCATTTTTAAAACTTTAAAAACTAATTCCATCTCTAAGAGTTTTCTATTCCTTCTATACATTATAGGATGACAATGGGGGGCCAGGGGTAGGCAGAACCCTAAGGACATGTGCTTAAACTGTACTGCATATTAGGAATAAGAGAGGAAGGGTGGAATAAGGGACATGCTTCTCTTGGGCTGTGGTCTATAAAGTCAGTCCCATGAAACAACATACCAATTTGCTTAAGCCAGTTTCATACTATACTACTAGTACATAAATAGCATGTATGTTTAGATAACATCTACAATATGTTATCATGTGCAGTATTAGCATTGATTTCTGAATGCATATGAGATATTTTAGAAATACTTCAAGAATTTTTTCTAAGACTTCAACAGCTAGAAATAGTAGTAAAAGCAATTAATGGTGGAGTTTTTATTTAATTATTTAGTCCCCCCCCCCTTTCCCCTAAAACTAAGGACTGTTTCAGATGGATCAAAAGACACATGAGCGCTTGCAATATAACTCCATTGGTTAGACCAGTAATTGTCCTCTCTAAGTCCAAATGTTCCAGTCTTTTGAGTGCCCAACTGTAGTATTTTCTTGGATAATATTAAACAGAAGTGTGATTTGCTAAGATAGTGATGTGGTTTGAAGACACATTTTCCTTTATAAAACTGAAAAAAAATCATTCTTAAAACTTATAGTGGAATAGAGGAAATGCACCTTTCAATTAATGGACCATAATACTATAACTAAAAAAAAAAATAGAAGAAAGAGGAAGAGAGAAGGGAACATATTTTTGATACATAGAATTAGAAAGAAAGCCAATTGAGGGCTAATCATATGTTGTAGTTGGTTCAAGGAATTTTCAGAAAATAATCCAGCACAACAGGAAAGTCATTTGGATATTCAACAAGGAAGAGAGGGCTAGAGCAACAAATGCTGCAACCTCCCAGCATTTTTGCCCCATCAGGAAGAGCCCTACTGAAGCTAAGTGCAAAAACCTGCTAATTTAAAATGGGTCTAACATTGTTACCTACTTTCAAAGCATGAATAGAAAAACACTTACCCTAGCTCTAACATATTTCTTGACAGTCAGTTTTTGGAAAAAGAAGGTTGAAAATGATTAAAAGTAAATTAGCAGAAAATTCGAAGGAACAAAAACAAGCAAGCAAAAGCATAAATATCTGATTTTCAGTAGTGCAAAACTAAGCAGGTCAAAAAGCTTGATATATAGCAAGATTTAATTGTCTTCCAATTCAGCCCCATACAACTACTCTTAACAACACAGAACGTTCATACTGAAGATAATAAAGAATTCTGGTGATTTTGAAAGAGGAGACAAACTCTTTAGATCTCTTTGCAACTGTCATAGAGGAGGAAGGAAATCAACATGTCTAGAATCCACACTGACTCAGAGCTCTCTATTGTTCATGCAAGGAAAGATAAATCATAGTTTGAAAGGAATCTGGAAGTACCCAGTGGACTGAACTGAAAAGACACTAAAACCTTACTGAAGAAAAGGCCGAGCAATTCTCAGGAGTTTGGTGCTGCATTTGCCCCTGCAGGGCATGAAGGAAATGAACTCTTCTCCATGTCCCTGGCATGTCCCTCCCACACTCAAAGGAGCCCCCATGCTTATATGTCTTACATGTCCTCACCGTCTGTTTTATTTAGAAAGGAAGTGAGCCAGAGCTCAACTTAACTCTGTAGGAACTGGCATGTGTGTTTTGAATCCAACAAGGTTATTGGAGGGAGAGGAGAAATAGTGAGTGGGGGATTGTAGGATCTGGGGGCTGCACGCAGGACATGGTCCACACTTTCCTGTTTTAGACTATTGTTGAAGAAATTAACATGCCTAGAATTAACATTGACAAGTTAGGGAATCCAACTCGATCTTGAGAAAAGTGGGCTGTATCTGATCCCTAAGCACGTCTTTGTATCTTTCCTGAACCCTGGAAATTGAATTTATAAAATGGGGTGAAGAAATATCTGCAATTGCTCCTGAGTTGGCAGTTAACCTCTTAAGTGCCTATATTCTCTTGGAAAGTTAGGAAGCTCACATTGGTAGTCACCCTCCAATCACTTTTGTTTTGTGCCCCTTTGACTAAAGGGGCAAAAAATGATCCTGTTGCAATTGCCCACCCTGATCCTCAGAAACTAAGGCACAAGCTTGACTTATAATGCCAGACACTTTTGTAGCTTGTTAAACAATCCTTCCTCTAATCTTGTCTTAGTTCAGCAACTTTTAGTTCTGTATTACCATTGCTTGCTCCAATGGAACCACTTGTTGACTATGTATCATTCGGATATTATTTGCATGTCCTTTCAAGGCATTTTCTAGTGCTCCTTTAGGCTGTAAGTGTAAACACATAAGTACATATATTAGAAATTTTAATTAACAATTTCAAAAAAAGTAGTTATTTATATGTCAAAGAATGGACAGAAGCATATTTCCCATGCAATAAGAAATTGTGACATATTATTAAATGTAGTTTGAGATATCACCACAGATAAAAACGTATCTGTTCTGCCAAGACCTTTACAAGGCGATGAGGACAAAGTTGTTAAAGGTATGTGATATTGTTTTAAAAATTTAAAAATATTTGTAATGTGGTTATGAATGCATTTTAATATTTTAGTGTTTAATAATTTCATTTATAAACTGTTTGCTTTTGATATTAGATTTGTACTTTTGTTGTGTATTTTTAAATAATAATAATAACAATGTCCTTCTTGGCTAGCTTCCCTCCTTTTAAAAGCACTTCTCATTATCTCTTTTGCTTTGCAATAATGGAAAGCAATTGAACCTCAGTGTTCATTCTTTTATCAAGAAAACAACATAGTTTTCTTTACAGGGAAACCCCATTTATCTTTCCAGGAGACTGAAAGGTGCAATGGCGCCCTCCACTGAGATATTTAATTAAATACAGACAAAAGGCAAACACCTGAAAGCAAATTTGGGGGTATGATTTCCTCCTTGGAAAGATTTAGAGGTGCAGTATTTTTGTTCCAAGATTGAGTGCAGTTCAAAGCTGAGACTAAATTTGATGACCTACTGAGACTCAGGTGGTTGTAACAAAGCTGATGCTGTCCTAGCAGTAAAGATTTTAGATTTGTGGGAAACATGATCTTGGTGTACATGTTCAACATTAATGCTTTTCCAGTTACAAAACAGATTCAGTAATTGCTACTATTTCTCTTCATTCAATGAAAGCTTACCAGTTGATCTGCTCTTGCTTCTAAATCGTTAGCAAAGGACAAGAGATCCACTTTGGTAACACTCTTATTGATCTACACAAGACAAAAACGAAATCATATCACCAAAATATTTAGATGAGGTACTTTTCATTGATATTCAGGCCCCTGTTTTTGAATAAAAAGAAACTCCCAATTTGCAACATTTTTGCTTATACTGTTTATTATTATTGCCTTTATTCAGTGTTATTATTGCTTGTAGTTCACCAAAACATTGATTTGTACTCCCAAAGTTTAATTTGAATTAATTTTGTGTGGGTTAGAAACTTTGCATAGACATAACAAATATTTTAAATAGAAATCTGTTTTATTATAAACTCAGAGATTCACTACAAGAGAAAAGGAAAAGCCAAAAGGTGATCTTAAGGACAAAATAAGATGCAGCCATGGTAAAAAAAAAAATGTATTCCAAAGCAAGAAATATTAGAAGCTGCATAGTTATTAAAATGTTTCGGAATCTTAATAAAAAGCAAATTACAGAAAGCTCCACCTCTATCCTAATCAATTAACTAATTATTATCTACTGATAACATTAACGATCTGAAATACAAGATAAAGGTTTAGCATGACTAGTTTTACTTGGTCTTTGCCCCATATTTTTTATTATGGCTTAATGACTATTATTTCATGACTGGCTTTTCACTTGTCATTAATCCCATGATGGGAGAAAGGTATGATATAAAATAAATGACCAAATAAATAAATGCTTTCTATATGTGTTGTAAGTTAAGTAGATGTTCCAAAATAGCTATAAATTGTAAGGTGTATGTATTGGGTACCAGATAGTTGAGAAAGACCCCTGAATTGACACATAACTGTCTTTATTTCACTAATGCCTCCATATCTGAACCCACGAAGGGAACACATTTTCCACACACACCATCAACATATATGTTTACCTTTTATTTTAATATACTGTATCTTTTAGCCAATTTTTGACTAAGCTTGTGAAAACTTCATGTCTTACCTCTGCCAGGTATGCTGCAAAGTTTATCTCATTTATTCCTGAAGCACTAAAATCCAAAAGATTTTTCTTTCCAATTTCATCCAACAAGACTATGTTGCTCAGATTTACATTAATATGTCTGATTTTAAGTGACACGTCTTCTGCATACTATGGGAGGGGGAAGAAAAAAGGAAGAGGTTTTCATTCAAGTCTCATGTACTTATATTAGAACAATTGCAATGAAAAATCAGTAAACTTTCTTGTTAGCTGGTCACCAAAGACTTAAGTCTCTTCTCATCATGCAGCACAATAGTAGTGAGCTTTGAAATTTTTGTTCTCAAAAGTAATTATCAAGATTTTTATTATTTTTCTTCTCAGGGGTGATCTGCACTTTAAAAAATATCATACAAAATGTCCTTCATTTTCTTTGCACATAAAATGACAAATGTTCTGCCCAGGAAACTGGCTTTATGTGCAAAAAAATGCCATTTTCTGCACATAATCATTATCTACATGTGTGTTTGATGTATAAGAAATAACACCAAACTGTGGATATGTACACAGGCTACTTAATATAGTTTGCAGGCAAACTATATTTTGAGAACATGATGTTTAAATAACACAGAAAGGAAACACATGCAGTATGATATACTAGGGCCTTTCGATCAAGATAACTTTGAAAGAGAGCCCATTACATGCATCAGTGCAATCACATTGCATGGTGAAAGCCATTAAGAGACAGGCACTCCAATGAGAACATGTATGTCAGGGCAAGGAGAGTTGGGAAAAAATGAATCATTAACAGCCATGAAGCCACAGGTACTGCAGATTATGGAACCGGGTTGAACAGGCCCGTAGCCAGGATTTCGTTTCGGGGGGGGGGGGTGAATTTTTTTCAGGGGGGGGGTTCGGGGGGGCTGAGTTTCGGGGGGGCTGAGTCTGAGTGAAAGAGGGTCTAGCCTAGCAAGCCTTTTGTATCATTACCCCAATACCCCCATGCATATGGGATATATTGAGTATGGTGATCAGATCATGATATGAATAAACATAACAGTTTAAACAATGCACCAGTAAGGCCTTTTCGTGAACCACCATGAGAATTTCGGGGGGGGGGGGGGGGCTGAAGCCCCTCAAGCCTCCCCCCCCCCCCCCGAAATTCTCATGGTGGTTCACCATGCCCAAAATTCTCCACACTTCGATTTTGAACACTCAGAAAAACAATTTCATCTATCATTCAAATATTTTATTACAATTATGTTATAAAACTTTTAATCACAATAAATTGACTCAGTAATCAGTACAGCAACTTCAGAATCACCATGAACATGGCTCCCTCTGGATCAATCAACCTTTCAGTACTCACATTCTTTAACAGCTGAAGATTCAAGGACATCTTTAAGGACAGTCCACATACATCATATTAATCAGAAGGTCACTAGATTGGATTACTGCAATGCACTCTGTACATGACGCTTCAGAACACCAAAAGATTCAAAACAAGGGAGTCAAATTCTTGACCAAATGTTCCATAGTTGGTCCTTATGTTTTCCAGCTCAAGTTGAAGTGCTGCACTTTAGCTTTTTGATCTAATTAGCTTACGGCCAGGCTATCTAAGGTCCCTTTCACACTGCACCTATATCCCAAGATCTGATCCCAGATTATCACCTTATCCCAGATTATCTGGCAATGGAGACTGCAGGCCATTCTAGACAGGCCCTATATCCCAGGATGTGATCCCATGTTTTCTGTTTATCTTAGATTGTCTCGCAGTGAGGATTCATATAATCCAGGTTAAAGCAGAAAACCTGGCATCACATCCTGGAATACAGGGTCTGTCTGGATGGGCCCTCATATAATCCAGTTTAAAGCAGATAATCTGGGATCAGATCCTGAGATATAGAGTAGAGTAGAAGGGGTCTAAGACACTGCCTGCTCCAATACAAGTCTGCTCCACAAGGCTCAAATTGGCCTAATTTTGCACAGGCTAAATCTTCATTTACATGTGTAAGGGGGTTAGGTAATAACAAATAAATAGAACTACACTATTTTACAGCTTTTTAGATTATTTTGAAGTAAGTGTCAAAACCTCAATTCATTTCTAGTTAATTTCCCAAGTCTGCATTTGAAGGGTTCAGGTGATCATTCAAATAAATAAAGACCCCAAAGACGAAATACTGAGATCATTCAAATAAATAAGTAAAGACCACCTAGATGAAATACTGAAAAGCAATCACACTAACCTAAATTGACTTACCATGCTAACATTCAGAATGTCATGGATATTGAAGATGTTTTCTAGTTGAAGTGTGGTATAAATGCCTTTGTTTTCTTTGCAGTCACTAAAGATACATGTAAAATACACATCAACAGGGAAATCAATGTTAGTTGGTAACATTGCCATTATCTATCCATTTGCAGTTGATTAACTAGACATTCAGAAGACTTTTTGGAGGGAGTAAAAAATGACTTAGATTCACAGGATCAGAGGATCTATGCCTTCAAAGTATTACACAAAGTATCCCTTACTTCCCAGTTTCATGGCAGATGGCAAAGATACTGTGTAACTGAAAAAAAGAGTATGTGATATAGTACAGAAGTCTATAATATCAAGGGAAAAGTTAAAGACACTATGGGATCTACAAAGCTTTGGAAGTATTTAGTTAAATCAAACTACAGTAGAGTATTGCTTATCTGACATAAATGGGCCGGCAGATAGTCGGATAAACGAAAATGTTGGATAATACGGAGTCTCCTACTGTTACCTGTCTGGTGCAGTGCTAGACACCTAGAATACTAACAACAGGGACTCAAAGGATTAAGGCAAGGCAACGCCTAGGGGCTAGAAGTGCCCAGCAGGAAGTGCCCAAATGCAGAAGAGTAGCATGGAAATTACAGAGGGAAGGAGGGAGGATGCTTCTGCCTCCGGTCTGGCCACTTTTCCCCCTCCTCCTCTTCCTTCTGTAGTCTTTTTCACTTATTGGGAATGGAGGGAGAGTTGGGGAGTGCTCCTTTAATTGAAGGGGAAATGCTGGAGGAAAAGGGGGCATCGGATAAGAGCGTCGGATAAGACAAAATGTTGGATAAGTGAAGGTCGGATAAGCGAGACTCTACTGTATTCATTGACTGTACAAACTAGCCATTATATCCTCTTTCCAAATAGTCTCCAACAGGATATAGGTGCATCTAGCAGTAGCTCAAGCCCCATAAAAATATGGTAAGAAATTTCTGGGACTTTCAACTCAACAAAATCTGGATGGTGACATAGTATCTGACCTTGCACAAATGGTAAGGAAAACATAGCTATTTGGGGCTTTCAGAAGGTATTGCTTCCTTTGAAGATACTCACTGGCATTTTGAAATGATCTACATGAATCCAGAAAATTAGCATAATACCAGTAACACCAGTTAATGTTCTTTTAAATAGAGCCAGTTTGGAGTTATAAAGATGTGAATATACTCTAATTCCATTAAGGAAGCTTCCATTGACCCCCTCCTTTTATTAGCAGGCCAAGGCTTTTCTATTTAAACAAACCTTCAGTCTTTAACTGATTGGAGTACTTTGGTGGCAGGTTTTAATGTTATTTTAATTGTTCTAAGCTAATGTTTTAAGTGGTTATTTAAGACTTATTGAACTCTTGTATTTTAATAGCTGTATTATTTTAATGTGGGAAGTGAGCTATTTTGGATTCCTTCCATGAGAAAAACAGGATAATAAATAAATAGATGACCTGAAATGAAAGCCTGCATACATCTATTCATCCATTTTTCTACATGTCTGTGGAAGCAGGGGAGTAGAGGGCCAACAATAAAATAAAACCCTTAGCAAAACTTGTTTTCAACCACTGAATTACACTGGACTTCTTAGTTGTCATATAACTGAAACACGGCATACCGATGAGAATTTCAAATAAGGCTTAAGTTCATTAATTTATATCACAATTCATCAAAAGGTTACCTGTAAACTTTTTCAAATGTCAAGTCAATATTTGGATTTTTTAGAATGATGCCCGAGAGATAGTGTTTCCAGTGGCGATTCAACAAGTAAGGAGTGTCCAAAATCTAGAATATAAAATTAATTAAGGCTTAATCTTTTCACATGTAAGTTCTGAGAAAATCAAATATACATATAAAATGTAAAAACTTAGTGAACTTAATTGCTTTTTCAAAAAAACAAAAAACAACAAAGCAAAGCAAAGCAAAACAAAAACAGTGTATCACTGAATTCTTTAGAATTACTTTCATCTATTCAATGCTCAGGATTTCACCTAGACTTAAAGTAAGCCTGAATCCAGTTTTATTGCCTGAGACTGTGGACTTTTATGAACAACAGACACATGGAACAATTCAGTCTTTCCCTAGTAATATCACTTAGGGACAAACTAGAAAGCTACTTAGCATGCCTTTACATGAGGTACTGCCTCAAGTGTCTGCTTGGCTTAGCACAGTGGTTCTCAATCACTATGGTTTCCCAGGTATTTTGACCTACAACTCCCAGAAATCCTAGCCAGTTTACTAGCTGTTACGATTTCTGGGAGCTGAAGGCCAAAACATCTGGGGACCCACAGGTTGAGAAGCACTGGCTTAGCATGTCATTTTATTTGGAGGCATTTAATTTGGAGGTATCTTTGGAGGCTTTTAAAAGGAGGCTGGATGGCCATCTGTCGGGGGTGCTTTGAATGTGATTTTCCTGCTTTTTGGCAGGGGGTTGGACTGGATGGGCCACAAGGTCTCTTCCAACTCTATGCTTCAATGATAAAGCAATTTCAGCATGCTTTGTTTTATCACTGGACATGCCAAAAGATAAACATGACTTGTTTTGCAAAAGCATTCATCCCCGAGGAAATCATGGAAATAAGAAGAAAATAAGAATCATCTTGAACACCTAGTCTGATTCACAAGGTAGACTCACTGCAAATCTTACTAGACCAGTGGTTCCCAAACTTTTTAGACTAGGGAACACTTTGACCAGGGACAACTTGAACAGGGATCACTTTGACCAGGGTACCACTTAGTACCAAAAGGGTTACGAATCAGTTTTTGGTCAACTTAGATTCAGTTTGGTTATTTGGCATGCTAAATCAGAAAATTGCATTGGATAGACCACATCAGCTCTAGTTTCTGATACAAAATATATGCCATTCGATAGTTGCCATCTGCTCGCCCACAGAAAAACATTTTTAATAATCTAGAGCTTATGTGATAGTAGTAATTTTTTGTGGGTAGTCAGCCTCTCCCTTCCCAACATCCCCGTTGCCTCAGCACTATAAGAGGGTTTCGCAAGACCAGTCACTCTAGTTACTGTGTGATTTCAAGGCAACGGTGTAGTAATGGTGAGGCCACAGACCATATTTTCCTTCTTGCAGACCACTGGTGGTCCACAGACCGTGGGTTGGCAACCACTGTACTAGACAAAGAGCATCTCTTAGAATATGAACCATTATTACAAATCATGAGATCAATACATTGTTATTTCCTAGTAACAAAATGGATTGCAAATAACTGTTATTTTGAACCAGAGTTTAAATTGTTGGTTTGAAGAAACAATGGAAGTTACAGGGAATGTATTTTGAAAGGTATGGAGAACAAAACCTATGAGGAATGAATGAAAGTGCTTGACATGGTCAGCTTGGTGAAGAAAAGTCTGAGGTGTAACATGTCTGCACTGTTCAAGGGCTGTCACAAAAAGGAGGGAGTAGAGGATAGAATGAGGTTTAATGGTTTGAAATCATAAGAAAGCAGATCTTGATTGAACATCAGAATGAATGTCTTGACAATAAGAACAGTTAGGCAGTTGAACCAATTGCCCAGAGTGGTGGTGGGGTCTTCTCTGGATGTTTTCAAAAAGAGGCTGGAGATTACCCGCTGGGAATGCTTTAGCTGGTGATCTGGCACTGAGCAGGAGGTCCAACTCTGTTTACCAGCATGTCCCTTCTAACTCTGTGATTCTATGATTGCAGCTGGCTTCCCCTGGCCACACTATTTAAAAGTGCTTACTTCAAAAGTAGTTTTATGTAGCATTTAATTTGCCCTCTTGAATGCTGCACTCTTCAGATACACAGAGCTACAAATCCCACATATTGGATTTCCAGTGTGATGCATCTGATGACCGGTTGGAAAAGGGTTTTATAAGTTAAGCTTCAAAGAGGGCACAGAGCAAAGTAGAACATAAAGAATTAAGCAACAGTTGTTTTTAAGCTCTGAAAGTGGTTAAGCAAAGTTGGAATTATACTGAGACACTATCTTAGCATAAAGTTTCATGATACGAATGGTTGAATTCTGATTGATGTCATGCATAAACGACTACATAAATAAGAGATATCTTGTCATCATTGCTGCAAGAAAATCTGCTACCTCAAAGCATGTCTAATGCTTGACTCCCAAGAGAAACTATGGATGTTCTCAGGAGACTGGCTTGGAAAACCACTTATCCCAAGGCACAGATAATATTCCAAGACAGCCTTCCCAGAACACCTTTGATCTAAGAACAGCTTCTGCTTTAGAAGCTAGAAATTGGAGAAACAGACAGTTTAAAGCTGTCTGCCTTCTTCACATTTTGACAATGATGATTAATCTGCCTAATTTACTTAATAGTCCTATGCTCCAAACCTTTTTCCTCCTGCTGCTATAACAACATTAACTGTGTAGACACACAACAAGAATCTAATCCCACAAATTAAGCCTCTTTTGGGGGATAGTGTGAATAATAACAATTGTTAATTAAATTTACAAATTCTTCCCAAGCTCTTGGTAGGATTAACAATAATATTTAAGCCAGTGCTATCTGATTGTTGCTTAAGGGCATATAAAGTGTTGAGAAAAGAAAATGTTTCATATTCTTAACTGAGTATGCATGCCCAGTGTGGAACACATCTCATCACACTAAAACAGTGGATGTGGCTCTTAATGAGACATGCCGCATTATCACGGGGTGTCTGCGACCCACACCACTGGAGAAATTACACTGCTTAGCCGGTATTGCACCACCTGACATCCGCCGGGAAGTAGCAGCCAATAGTGAAAGGACCAAGGCAGAGACATCTCCAGCTCATCCCCTGTTTGGGTATCAGCCAGCACGTCAACGACTTAAATCAAGACATAGTTTTCTTAGAACTACAGAGACACTCGCTGGAACACCCCAGCAAGCGAGAGTCCAAAAGTGGCAGGCCCAAACCCAGCACCTCAATTCATGGGTGATACCAGATGAGAGACTCCCCCCTGGGCACTCAGAAGACTGGGCGACTTGGAAGGCGCTGAACAGATTGCGCTCTGGCACCACGAGATGCAGGGCCAATCTTAAGAAATGGGGCTACAGGGTGGAATCCTCGGCATGCGAGTGCGGAGAAGAACAAACCACTGACCACCTGCTGCAATGCACCCTGAGCCCTGCCACATGCACGATGGAGGACCTTCTTGCGGCAACCCCAGAGGCACTCCAAGTGGCCAGATACTGGTCAAAGGACATTTAACCAAATACCAAATTTACAAAATCTGTGTGGTTTTTTTTTCTTTCTTTCTTTTTTCTTTTTCTTTTTAATCTCTGTGTTTGTTTTGCTCTGTTGGAATTGTAATACAATGGTTGCTGATAACACGATAAATAAATATTCTTAACTGCCAGAAAGGTTGAATTGGCTGGATAAATCAATTTTTGCTGAGTGCTGATTTGTCCTGAAAATTCATGAAAAAGTAAAAAGAAATTGATTTAAATTGGTATTGCACTGGTGTTAGTTATAACCAGGAAAAAATGAAAGTGGATGGGTCTCCAAAAAAGTAAGAAAGACGTATGATCTATGTTGGAAGGAAGGAGGGCAGAGAAAGGATGCTGATATTTTAAATATATTTTGGATATGTTCCATAGCACAATCCTTCTGGAACTTGACCAATAAATCAATTTTAGTACCAGAAAAAGCAAGCTGGCACTAACCTGAATATATATATTTTAAGAAGACAGGTTTGTAACTAATGACTTACATGCTTCAGCTAAGATGTAAATTCTACCATTCATATCCACAATTCCATCACCCACAGCAGGGCAGCTAAACCGGGAAATCTCAATTGGATGCCCCGTCCCCCCATGAGGGTCTTCCTCCAGGGGCAAACCAAGAATGGGCAACTTGGAAGTCCCTGAACAGACTCAGAAGTGGAGTGGGCAGATCTCAAAAGACAACCTGGCAAAATGGCACTACCTAAAAGAATCCTCCACCTTGTGCAACTGTGAATAAGAACAGACAATCCCACATCTGTATGCTTGTCTGCAATGTCCTGCCTATGCACAGAGGAAGAGTTGATGGAGGCTACAGACAATGTGGTTGCTGTTGCCTGTTTTTGGTCAAAAGATATTCAGCCACTTGTGTGCCTTCTATTTTTATCAGTTTTATACCAATTTATGCAATGCTTTTGATACAAAATAAATAAATAAATAAATAAATCATCCATAGTTAAAACCCTAAAAAAGCAAACCTTGTTTTTGCCATTTTATGTATTTTTCTATGCCACTGTATATAAACAGACTTAGACATCCATGCATTTTTCTATGCATGGAGGGGTCTTGGAACCAAATCCTGGCAGATTCCAAGGGTCCACTATACAGGCAGTCCCCAAGTTACAAACAAGGTAGATTTTGTAAGTTTGTTCTTAAGTTGAATTTGCTTGTTTGTCAGAACAGGTACATTTTAAAGTGTAACTCCAACCATACAGACACACACACACACAGTCAGGGACTTCTGATGGAGCAGCAGGAGGAGCAGTCTCCATTGAGCTCAAGGGCAAGTTCTGATGCCAATATCTAATTACTTCACACACACACACACAAGCTTTGGATAGCAAAGGGAAGGGCTGACACTCCTGTGGTGTTTATTTTGCTGTCTGTGCCCCTGTTGAAAAGATTTCACCTCCCTTACTGTCTCTGTGATAATTGGATTATGAAAAATTCAGCTTGTTGTGGAAACAAGGACTGGTGAGAAAGCTTCAGTTGAGACACATTTCCTCCATAATAACTATTTCAAGAGTGAATTTCCCTTCTGAGGGGCAGATTTCTCTCACATCCTGTTGTCTCAGCCCTGTTTTTACCTATAAGTCATTCATAAGTCATATGTTTGTATCTCAGGGACTGTCTATACACTGAAGCTAATGGGGGGGGGGGATTCGGAAAATAGGAAGTAGTCTTGTATAAGGTTAGTAGTGTTGATATATATATAGTGGCTAAGAGTTCAGAACCTTACTTTGCCCACTTGTAGTATGAAGACAAGAACAACAAATAAAACAAGATAAAATTTCAAAAGCTGACAAGATAAATTCATAAAATAAAAGAGTTATTTTTGTTGAGTGCTGTCAAGTTGTTTCTAACATTTGGCAAACTTGTCATAGGGGCTTTCCTGGCCCACAGTCATCCAGTGGATTTCCATAGATTTGAACCCTGGTCCTCCAGAGTTGTAGTCCAAGGTTCAAACCACTGTAGCGTGTTGCTTTTATAATGTGTTCCAAAATGTACAAAGCATAAATGAATCACTTTGTTGACAGCTTTCTCTTGCTCACTCTACATCTTGTGCCTCTTCCCTTTTTGTTTTCATCTAATCCTCATTCTCCTCCTCTCTTCATTCAGTTGTTGTAGAACAATAAGATCAGTACTGGAAAGCTTACTCTGAAAATTCAATTCTTCCACTTGTTGGCAAGAATATATGAAAACATTAGAATCACACTATAAAGACAAAACAATATTTTTATACCTAGAAATCTGCAATATTTTCTTACTGGTAAATTAATGCAAGTGAGATGGACAACCTTACTTTGAATAAAGTCTTGTCTTCAAATGGCTCACAGATAAGCTTCTCCACATTTCCACCGGTAATAAAAGTGATCATTACAATTAGCATCAGAGCCCAAGAGAAGAGGAAGCTGAATCCAACTCCACTAGGAAAATAAAATAAAGTATCTAAGCAGCTGTTTAAGAAATAACTGCATCAAAGGCACAAAATCTACTTACTAATATGCACTTGTAAAACAAACCAGATAAAGTTAACAAATACAAACATAAGTAATATTTAGAGCTGAACTCATAATGTATGTACCATAATTTTAAAAATAAAATGTATGCTTATCCATGTGTATATGGCTGTGTGTGTACCTAAACATGTATATCTGAACCTAGTTTGCTGAATAAATTGTAATTTAAGCTACAATTGTGAGAATACTGTGTGCAAAGATATGCAAAATCCCAATGCAAGGTTATTTAAATAAGAGCAGCAGGAATGAATCATTCTTCAAAATGGCTGGATATCAGTGGCGCTCTGCCCTCCCAAATTGAGGATATAAGCTTTGTAGTTATCCTACAATTTATATCCTTCTGAAATTATTACAATATTTTCTGCAGTTAGGTAAAGAAGTCCTCTTCTACTTTCTCCTCTGAGAAGATTTTGAAAAGCCTTTTTCAAACAGGCCTTCATTTTAAGGAAGTGTTTTTTTTATATTGTAATTCAGTTTACCTGTTTTTGAAGTTCATCAGTCCCTAAAAGGTAAAGGTTTCCCCTGACATTGAGTCTAGTCATGACTGACGCTAGGATGTGGTGCTCATCTCCATTTCTAAGCTGAAGAGCCAGCATTGTCCATAGACACCTCCAAGGTCATGTGGCCGGCATGACTGCATGGAGTGCTCTTACCTTTCCACAGAAGCGGTACCTACTGATCTACTTACATTTGCATGTTTTTGAACTGCTAGGTTGGCAGAAGCTGGGCCTAACAGCAGCTCCTGCTCCCTGGATTCAAACCACCAACCTTTTGGTCAGCAAGTTCAGTAGCTAAACGGTTTAACCCGCTGCACCACCAGGGGGCCCTAATCAATGGTAAAACAGTTCTTGTTAGCCAAAAAAATGTTTCATTAGAGCACCATTATTTAAAAGGCTTTACTCTCCTTTTAAAAGTGAACCCACTACAGAGTTCTGCTTAATGAAATATTTTGCATGTAACTAATGGCCAAATCATGCATTAGTTAGCAAATCACCTAACTGCACTTTTCAGCCAACTTCAGCTCTGAAAAGCATACACATATGTTGGTCATTGTTGTCATGTTGTTGCTTTTTTGGATTGGCAGAAACTTACACATACAACTAAACAATGTTGTGTGTGATGCATGTAATTGTATCCTATCACTGATTGATGTCAGTCAGGGATGTTCTGCCCAAACTTCAAGCGCTTACAAGGTTCCTATGATAATTTTTTTAGGACTGCACAAGCTCTCTAAGGACCTATCTGATCCCTGTTAATAACTATTTGATTAAAACTCTTTCTCTTTATTTTTCCCCTCTTTATTTAATGTTCTGCTAAAAGAGTTCTGTGGTGTTCACAAGATTAGCAATATAAATCTTGGATTAGTCCGAAGAAGAGTTTTTATTATTGTTGTCGCTACTGCTCTTTACATTGAGTCTCACAATGTAATCCTCTCAATTTGATTAAAATCTCAAGCAACAAGTACTCACGCCATTAAGAAATTCCCTCCAGTGTTCGAGATGCAGCCTCTTGTCGTTGGAGTAGCATTTTTGTCATAACCACAGGTACCACATAGTAGTCCCAGATAGTAAAAAACAAGGATCAATATCACCATGCAGCAGAGAATTAAGCAACCCAGCCATCTAAGAATAACCAATGTGAAAAAAGAATTAAAATTATGAATGGCACAACACTGAGATTAGATAACAAAACTTACAAATCTGAAAGCAACTGAGCCACAGATGACATTAAAGGAATACACATTGTCACTTCCATTTTCTATTGTTAATTTCACTGATTTCTTGATCAGCAATGCAATGCAAAGAAGCCAAAGCATGTTACTAGACTTCACTCGCTATACCTAATACTTCACTTCTGTGGCATATTAGCATGCATACTTAACATTTAAATTCAATTTTGCACTACTTTGATACCACCTGAATGACAAAACTGATCAAAAGTTTGATAGCTACTCAATACAATTACATTTTTGTGCAATACATCATGTATCTGCATGGGGCTTACCAGAGACATATTAATGTCTCTGGTAAAGATGCAGATTCCACTATAATGAGATACTATGAAACTGGAAGTGACAAGAGTTAGCTCTTAGTGGAGCACACCAGTTTGATGGATAGCTTTTACACATCATAATCCATATGACACAACACATACCTGTAGAAATCATATTGCTCCACTAATGGAAAATGATCCTGAACGTACGCCTCACCCTGGGTAAGATATATTGTGAAGTCTGCCAGTACCTTCTGGACAGGAAGCATTTTAGTAAAGGCTGTGATATTTGAACCAACAGCTTCCAGAACATTTTTTATATCTGAAAGAAATGAATGTAGTTATGATGGCTGTTCTTCCACTCAAGAAAAAAACAAAACAATTTACTGCATGCTAACAAAAAGATGTGGTTGATGCAGCTTTATATAGCAAAATAAGACATGAAAAGAAGTATGAAGCTGATATAAGCAAGCCACAAATACATCAACATGTGATGGTGTTTGTGCATGTTGATGAAAGCCACAGTCTTCCATATTTCTGTGCTCGTTATAATGAAACCATGGTTTAGTTCTTATCAAAGATGTAAACCTATATAGGAAATATTCAACTTCAGGCTATATGTGGGAACAAACACTATAATTTTTCTTTCATATAAAAATACAATTATTATTGTGGGATCATTCAGTTGTGTGAATGTCCACCTGCAACCATACAACCCAGATTTCTCAAGGACCAAGCTAAATGTGTTATGTTTTCTCTAAATGTTTGAAATGTTTGAATATGTTTTAATCATTTGAAAGACTATTTTAATTGATATGTATGTGGCTTTTTGATATTGTTGTTATCTGAATCTGGAATTGAATTACTGCCATAGTTTGTAAGCCGCCCTGAGTCCCCCTGCATGGTGAGAAGGATGGGATATAAGTACAGTAAATATTACTATGGTCAGCCAAAGTTTTATGACATCATTTCCTGTCAAATTGGTCATTGTTTACTTTTGATAGCAAGGCTTCTATCTGGTTACATTCTTGGTGGCGCATGCACATGCAAACATTATCGAAATTAGAACTTTAAGTGTCAGCTTTTTCAGACCAACTGGCTATGAATAACAATAACAAAATTTCAGATATTCAAACATTATTGCAGTTTTGATCAGTGTTCCAAGTATGGCCAGTGCACAAATCCTACTGAAACTGCTGAGCTATGCAGCTATAACAAATATTTTGAAGATGTAACTAATGCTACTTTGTGGGGAAATGAAACTATGCAAAAGATCTATAACAACTGCTTGTTAAATATCTTGGGATGAAAAGAATGAGTAATTATGACTTTCAATATGCATTAAATGTAATTTCAGTTTTTAAAACTCTCAAGTGTTTTAAAACATTCAAAATAGATCTGGTTTTATGTTCCTGGATGTTTGCTGGAGTAATGCACAATCTCTACAATAAATTTTATTGTTTCCCATCTAAACATGTTTATATCTTTTTTATCAAGTTAACCTACACATTTAGATATTTGGGATTTCTCTCTTGAGTGAAATTCAAGTTGATGGTGAAGACAGAAATAATTGAACAGAAATGTAGCAAATTATCAAGAGAAGAACAGCTTAGTTTCTCAATATACAGTATGCACAGATACCAATGAATCAAACCCTGATTGAGACATCAGAGATCAAGCAGACTGCCTTCTTGCTTTTTTTTTTTTAAAAAAGCCAGACAGACCTTTATTTAGTGTTTACTCAGCATCTTGAATTAAATAGCTGAGAAACTGTTTTGAATATTAAGTTGCATTCACACTATCCACAGGACTTCTTCCTATGAATTTGTGACATATCTGAGATGCCTGAATTGACCACAATTTGAACAGAGGATTTCCAAACTGGAATCAAAACTTTCTATATCTCTTATGTCTGTCTTCACTCAGAATTACGTGGGATCAAAATTCCACTGCTTTCCACAGGGAAAGGATAAGCAGATGCTTAATTCCCTCCAGGAAAACAAAGCAGTGAGTTTAACTGCAGGTGTATCCTACCCTTAATTTTTACCCACTTAAAAGGAAACTGCAACATTTTAATGCATATTAATAGTTATTGTGAAGAATAAATGATTTTGCACTTAACTTCTCCCGAGTTCAAATGTTATAAGACAATTTAACAAAATTTTCACATTACAGTTTTGATGAGACACACAGTATGCCATATATTTATAAACATACTGTGTATTTGTTTTGCAAACTTACAAGGTACAGCTGTTTATATTGGCAGAACAGGTCCATAATGCAAGAACAAAGATTAAAGAAAGGTTAATGAACATCTTCTCAGCCTGAACGCACCAAACACATGCTCATTTTGCAAAAACTGGTGTGAAAGCAATTTTTAAGGGCTCAGGGATTCATTCTGCACAAATTTTGTGTTGTACAGTAGATGGCAGGCAAGATCTGGAACCCATGGCTTTGTAATGAAAATTGAAAGTTTTTCTGATCCTGGTTTGAAAGTGCTATTTCCTGTTTAATTGTATAGTTCCAGCTCTTAAAGTAGTTGTTATATCCAGGAACTTTGTTTTTGTGGCTGTCATAAACTATGTTGAATTGGTTGAAACTCTATGCGATATTAATTGAAAAACTATAGCAAAATGTACTGCTTGATGCCCCACAAAAACAAAGTTTTTGCAGTTTAATAAACCTTTGCCATGTTTTTATCATAGAATCAATTAGGAAATGACATTTATAACCCAGGAACAAAAATCATGTTACATAGTGTTATCTGTCCCCCAGTAGAACTACAAACATTTATCCAGTTATAGTCAACCAAAGAAAGAAATGAATGACTTCAAGCAGCAAATATTAAGAGATATTCCATATGTACTTCTATCCCTGCTTCTAATTCCCTGTTCTTTGCTAGGAAATGTCAGATTTATTATAAATCCTGACTACTGCTGAGGGCATTCAGAAGACATAAAAACATTATACACTCTTGGAGCCCTGCCCGGCATAGCAAGGCAACTGAAAATAGAAAAGTTGGCCATCTGCAGCCTGAGGACCATTTACTTTCCCTAAAAAGTGCTTCTTCTAGCCCTCCAACATACATGTTCCTCCAAAGTTTTCTTTATTACAGCTCTGTCCCAGAAAGAAGCATTGAAGATTATTTCTTCTAGATTTCTCCCAATTTCTACAACTTGTAGCCATTGAAATCCATGTTGCATCTCTTCTCTTTTCCCTGCTTGTCACATGAGCAGAACCTCACATGTGAGTTCAGACTTCAGCATAATACCACTGAAGCTTTCATCTGAGGAGTTTCATGCATTTCTTGTTGGAATGTTTCTGGCTTCGATTTAGTTGGTCCTCTATGCCAGGTCCAGCTACCAAGAAAATGTGGCTGCACTGCAGTTTCCAATGTTCATCCTTTGACTTGCCTCTTCATCTCTTTTCCCCTCTTCCCCTGGCGTGAAACCTTTTTCTTTATGCCTCTCAATCTGACAATTAATACACACTACTACTGTTCAACATTATGTAGTTGACATTAAAGTGTTACTCAACATCAGCTAATACATTTATTTGGCATATTGCCAGATACTTAAATAGTGTTTTAGATTTACAAAAAAGATAAAAGAACTTCATGATGAAAAATTCAAACAACAGTTTGCTTCAGGAATACAAATGAGCACAATGAAATAATTAAGTCTTACCTGCCAAAATGTTCTTTGTTTGATCAAGTACTAAATCTGGAGTATTGTTAAATGCTGCATAGCCCTAGAATTAAAAACGTACATGTTCAACGTTGTCTTGGTGACAAAAGACCAGCATGCCTATTTCTATCTTTAAAAGAGATTTGCCAAATATTTATATCAGTAGCATATTTTAAATTGGGTTTCTGACTAAAGAAGACAGAATATAAATCGCAAGCAGCTTTTAAAGCAACTTCCTTATTTTGTCTAATTTATACAAACACTTTTTTTTAGAGCTGAATGATTCAAACATTAATAGATATACTCGACGTTGTGATTATCACACTGAAATTTGTCACATCCCTGTATGTTATTATCAGCACGGTGATGGAGTTGATTATTACAGTGAAGACAACCTGTTTATTACATAAATAGCCAATTGCACCAAGGGTCCACTTATATCTTCCTTATACTGATGTTTTCAAAATACTGACATGGGGTGCATCACATTAGCAAACATATGACATTTGCGGGGAGACCAACTTGGAGTTATAATTTCTATTAAATACAGATCTAAACCTCTATCTTGAATTGAATCTAATGAGATAACTTCCTACCTTGGAATTTCCAAACAGAATTCCAAGATTTGGTGGCCACTCAATATTGTTTGGAGATCCATCTCTGTTAACAATACTTGTTCTGTGATATTTTTGTCCCACACATTATCACATAGGCTGCAAGCTGTTCTGTATGTGGATATCAACTAACCCTAACTGTGGTTAAATTAGTGGTTTCAAATATCCTAAGCAATATTGACACATATAAAGCAGCAAGCTGGAATCATGAATCATCCATATGTTTCTGGATTGCAGATCCCAGCTGTTTCTCACGACTGTCAGCACTACAAGTTACAGTTCAACAACTGGAAGTCCACATGTGCTCAATGACTAAAGTCTCCTGTAAGCCTTAAGGCAGCAGTTCTCAACCTGTGGGTCCCCAGGTGTTTTGGCCTACAACTCCCAGAAATCCCAGCCAGTTTACCAGCTGTTAGGCTTTCTGGGAGTTGAAGGCCAAAACACCTGGGAACTCACAGATTGAGAACCACTGCCTTAAGGGAATGTGCCTTTCACTTCTCCACCCCAGACCTCTAGTTTTCTCCATACTGGAGTCAGGCAGGCAATGGATTGCCAAGTTCCCAAAGGTCAATGAGGTGAAATGGGACACAAGGCAGTAAAGACTATGAGAATTAGACAGTAAGAACAAGGTTTTCAGGAAAACATCTGACTAATGCTATGCATCCAAGGGATAGGCACGAGAATGATAAAGAAACCCTGATGTCATTGGTGTTTCATAAATTTGTGTAAGCTGGCTTGAGGGTACTTTTAACTCCAAAGGTGGGAGAGATCAAATAAGTCAGCTATATCCTTCATTTCAATATGAGTATATTTTACTTCTGAAAAACACCAGTAGAAGAAACTGTCTCGCTCCCTTATTGCATATCCCTATGTACATGTAATTTTGGCTCCAAAGGTGGGAGAGATCAAAGAAGTTAATTATATCCTTCATTTCAATATGAGGGGCATATTTTACTTCTGAAAAACACTGGTAGGAGAAACTATCTCACTCCCTTACTGCACATCCCAAATGTACATGAGATCCATGTGCACTTGCCTGTTGAGACATTTAATGTCTTTTCAAAGCCACATTCTGTTATAATATGCAAACTTAGATTTGTTTTATTAACATACCTTTTGAACCAGACTGGAGAGGTCTATTTTAAGGACTTCATTGACCTTGGCAAGCTGAGTGCTAACTCCTGGCAACTAAAAGAAAACGAAGTGGGGGAAGGAATTGAGTTACTTTTACTTTACATGTAAATTTTAACTTCTATTTGTATCCTGCTTTTACATCTAACTACAGTATCTACCACCACTTATTTCTGGCAGTGTCTCAGTTCTACATGCTAATCCATTAAACCGATGCATGTTTCATATTAATTGTTATTATTGTGATTTACATGGTGCATAGAGATCAAGTTGAAATGTGACAGACTCAGGAAAAGACTCAGAATGTACTCTGAGATTTCCCTGCTCACTATGCTGATTAGCTCTAGAATCATTATCATCTTTATTTATCCATCTTTTCCCTAAAACTAGTACTCAGTTTTACAAATTAAAAGAAATACAACACAGTCAAAAATGCAAAAATACAAAATGGAATTAATCTAAGAACAACAGTAAAAATTAGAATTCAGTAACAACATTAGAAAGTCATTTAATAGAAATAAAATTAAAACAATGCAATGTACACTTAAAAGCCTTTCATTTTCAGAGGCCTGTTTGAATAAAAAAAGTTAGGACATCCTCTTAGGGAGATACTTGTGAGTATATATGATTATCTCCTTTCAGAGTATATATAAGCATATTTTTCAGGTGTTGGTATTCCCTTCCACCCTTGGGAATGGCCAAAACCTACTACACACTAAACAACTTCAGTCACCCTCTGCCTAGCCATACCCTGCTTTGTGGGGAACAGACAGAATCACAGAAGCTTCACCCTGCAGCCTCCGATGAAATCAGTGCTGATATACACCAGGCTCTTTTGCAGGTCTTGGTGTTGCTATTTCACATATGGCTACGAGACCACTGTGTAGAACTGACATATATTAAGTTTACCTTGCTGAAGTTGGCATTGATGTCTAGTTGATTTAACGAATTCCTAATGATATTGCAAGTTGAAGCAGCCTGAACAGCTGTGCAGGCCGAATCATTAAGTGTGTTCATCAGGTGCCCTTTGACTTCTGTCAGGTTGCCATGCAGCCTCTCAGTTCCTTCCTGCAAGACCTCCACGGAAACACTTACATTCTCCAGCGCCTCCTTTGTTTCTCTAATAGCTACAGTGGTTTTCAAAAGAAATTAAACCAAATTTAATACAATGGCTTAATTAGACTGACACTGTAAATCATCTAAGGAGAAAATACGTAATTTGAAAAAACTATTATCAAAGTGAAGTGGCCATACTGTAGGAAAGCAAAATCTTGAAAGGAAACTCTAGTCACACTCAAACTATCTATCACTACAGATCTAACTAGCAACAGAGTTTCCCAGAAGGCCACTTACCAAAACAACCAAAGAGCAGTACACAGAGGCATAGACACCCCTCCTACTAACCACCTGCCAGCAAGCTTACTGATTAGGTCTATTTCCTCCATAGGTGTTTGCTTCTTGGTTGGCAAACAGATATGGCAAAAGTTGAATTTAAAGATTTGTGTGAATTTGCAATGGTTTCAAACCACTAATATATTGCAATGTGTATTGCAATGTCTATTAATGGAAGCAGAAATGTGAGAAAGGCCTGTGTCTATCTAAGTATGAAGGGCTAAGTTGGAAGAGCAAACATTTGACTGTATTGTCTCGCATATTCAATCTTTTTAATGTTGTTCTCTTTAGTCATTGTTAAGTGTAACATCTAAATGCTAAGCCATGATTAAGGATTGACTACAAGATTAGATATGAAGCTATAGATATAGATATTCTCAACTTCCAGCATTTCCAGCTGTGAGGTAGCAGTATTATTTCCTCCTATATGACTTCGTCTAGTGGTATTGTTTATCTGAATTAGATACCATCCCATTGGACATTGAAAGCTGTTAACCAAGGTTAGGGTAACAAACCATAGTTGACATTAACTATTCTAAACAGGCATGTCTGCTGAGGATTTGGCAGAGAGCCTCCTCAGTGGCTGTTCCCAGGCTGGGGGCCTCCCCCTCACAGGTTTTACTGCCTTTCCCTCTTTCCTCAAGCAGGAAAAGACTTTTATTTAGATGATTGGACTGATCTCAAGGGGTAAAATAATTTAGTAACATGGTGTGTTGTGCTTTTATCTCTTTTTTAAATGTGAAAACTGTTTTATCTTTGTTCTTTTTATTGATTGTTTCTCATTTTTATAATAGCTTGTTAACTATATTTTGTTTTGTTTTACTATTAACCACCTCAAGTTCAGTGCCAGTAGAAAAATATCAATAAAATAAATAATTTACAAAATAAATACACTGTTGAGTATTTTATGTAAATCAGGCCAAAATGAGCCAGAAAAAAGCCCACAAAATAAGTCCTCTAAAACTGTTGCATTTATTTCCATTCCCTTTTGCTCAGTTGGTTGAAATATCAAAAAAAATCCTTCACAACAGAGGCAAATATCAGGCTCTTGCCTGGATAAATTGTGAGATTCTCTTTACTTCCACGTATTCTGCTGTATTGAACTGAATGGGAACATGCTGCTACCCACAGATTACAAGCACCATTGCTTCAATGAACAACCTGTTTACCTCAGCTGTATTCACATTAATAGGATTTATCCTGACAGTAAACAAGTTATAGATTGCAGCCAGAAATTGGTTTAAGCTTTACTTTGGGGTTTTAGCCTATTGAGCCAAAGCAATCAATTTTGAACCACAAGAGGAGATATGACAACAGAACAAACCACAAAAAAGGTTTTAAGCAAGAGAAGGGAGCACATCACACAATGCATTCAAGATATTTTACCTTTAATGGCCCTTTCCACTTTGACTTCAAGACAAACAGAGAAATAAAGCAAAGAGTGGACGATGAGAAAATGTTTTGGTGAGGTATGCAAACACTTTCAGTTGTCAACACACATTTCCTACTTTTGACATTGGGGCATCCCACCTGCCTACACATTAGCAGCTACAATCCATCACAAATTGCATTGTCTGATCTTATCTAGATCAGGGATGGGAAATTTCAGAGACACCAGGGGACAATGTACCCTTCCTCGTTCCCTTAGTACACATGACTCTTCTTGGTATAAGAAGAATTGATGTAACCTTCTCAGAAAAATTGAAATATGGCCAATATCTACTTGTGGTTGTGAGGGCTAGTGGGACATCACCTGGATTTCTTCCCATTTGGGGCTTCAGGGGTCTCTAGAGAAGTTGGGGAGAATAACATTCAAGGCCCCCAGGGGTTCATTGCAGCCCAAAGGCAGCACTTTCCCCACATTTGATCTAGATAATGGCTGGAAGTACATTTCTGAATGACTTGAGGTTGGGAACAGAAGACTCCAAAAAGTTCAAAAGCATTGGGTTCCAAAGCAGGGAAGAAACAGCAAGTGGAAGTGGGTTGCTTAACTCTTTTTTTGCCCACATTCCTCCCATCTCATCTCTTCAGCTAATTGTTCACAATCCCCTTCAACAACTAATGTGAGGAAGCAACTAGAAAGTGGGTAGGAAGAACAAAAGGATTTTTAAAGACCCTGTGAATCTATTTTGTTAGTTGTGCTCCATGACTCTAATTGAAACATGACAAAGCTATTTAATAACAAATACTTCAAAGACATTTAAATTCAAGGACATGTTATGTAGCAGAGAAGTTTCCTTTTCAAGAAATAAACAAAGCAGCCCAAGGGTGTTTGGGATTTATTGTTCAGTCCTTCTAGATCTCAGCCATATTATAAAAGCAGAAATTTAGGAGATTAAGTAAGACGGCTACTGGTAAGAATAAATTCCCCTTTACCTCCTGCTATGGTTAGGGCTGCATCAAGTGCAGGGCGGACTTCCCTTGCGAGCTGTTCTTGGACTCTACTGCCAAGTGTTGGGCCAACATCTGTTGGAAAAGGCACAGGAGAAAAATCTTCAAATTCAAATGAATGGTTAATATAGCTGGACATTTTTGTATTGTATAAAGCTACATACTCTAACAAAAACCCCTAAAACCTTATTTTTATAAACTTTAACTTGAAATATTAAATTCTAAATTTATGTTTGTTTTTGTTTTTTTAACTATTTTTGCTGTCAGTACTCAGTTTTGATATTAAAGCAACCCTAAATGGTAGGTTACATACCTGTGACCATCTTTCTTCGAGTGGTGCTCTGCAAATTCACACTTGTGGAGAGACTGCGCCTGCGCGGGCTCCAACGGAAACTTCTACATTTTAAAACTTTCAAGTTTTGGCGGTAACCCCGCCTAGCCCCGGCAGGGGATAAAAGGGCGCCCCGCGCACACCTGGCCACACACCAGTCCCAAAGTTCCAGTGACAGCTTGAGAAGTTTTCTCAAGCCCGTTCCCCCCTGCTTGTTCACGTAGAACATTGCCACCATATTGTCCGTGAAGATCTGGACCGACTTGCCTGTGACTAATAGAGCAAGTGCCCTCAGGGCTTTGAAGATTGCCAGCAGTTCCAGGTAGTTTATATGGCACTGCCTCTCCTGAGGAGACCAGAGGTCGTGGACTGAAAGCTCTCCTGTATGGCATCCCCATGCGAACATCGAGGCGTCTGTCATTATCGTGACAGTCGGGGGTTCTGGGTGGAACGGGACGCCCTTGCAGACATGCTGGCGGTTCATCCACCAGTTTAGAGAGTCCTTTACCGCCTTCGGTATCAGCAGGCGTTTCGTAGCACTGTCCCGCATGGGATTGAAATGATCCAAGAACCATCTCTGGAGGGGACGGAAGCGGAGCCTTGCCAATGGCGTCACCATCACTGTGGAGGCCATGTGCCCGAGGAGGACTTGTATTTGCTTCGCCCTGACCACTCGGGATCGACGCACCTTGAGCGCTTCGGCTCGAAGAGCTCTGAACCTCTCCTCCGGAAGGAAGACTGTCTGGGAGAGAGAATCGAACATGGCGCCGATGAACTTTATGCAGGTGGTGGGTTCGAGATGGGACTTCTCCTTGTTCAGCTGGAGGCCCAGATCTTCGAGGAGGGAAAGCGTCTTTGCCACTTGGAGGCGGAGAAGGTCCGGGGAGCGTGCTGCCAACAACCAGTCGTCTAGGTACGGGAAAATGCGGATTTTTTTCCCTCCTGAGGGCCGCCGCGACCACCGACATGCATTTGGTGAAGGTTCTTGGTGCCGTCACGAGACCGAACGGGAGGACGTTGAAGCTGTACATCTCTCCCGCTACCCTGGAGGCTAGGAAGCGCCTGTGATGCTTCCTGACTGAGAGATGAAAGTAAGCGTCCCGAAGATCGACGGACGCGAAGAAGTCCCCATACCTGAAGATCTGGACCGACTTGAGGAGCGGGAGAATGGACGATACCGTCACCATCCGAAACTTTTGAGGTTTGATGAAGGTGTTTAAGTCTCTGAGGTCGAGGATGGGGCGGAGGGAGCCATCCGGCTTTGGGACAGTAAAGTATCTGGAGAAGAAGGCTCGATGGTTTTGAGAGTCCGGGAGAGGGGAGACTGCCCCCTTTAGAAGTAAGGTCTCGACTTCTGCCAGGATTACCGAAGACGGTTCGGTGTCGACAACCTGTCCTGTCGGTGGGAGTTCTTCGAACTCCAATGCATAGCCTTCGTCGACAATTTTCAAGACCCATGCATCTGAGGTGATATTTTCCCATGCAGGGAGAAAGTTTGTCAGGCGATCTCCGAACGGTGTCGAGCCGGATGGAAGGAAGAGGGCGGGTACTATCGGGAGGGACATGGGAACAACATCTGTAACGAAAGAGTAAACGGTATCGTCCATTAGGGCGTCAAATGCGGCGCCTGGCCTGGTTGCCTCCAGAGGCCTGACGGGACCGCGAGCACTGCTGCTGCTGGTGCTGCCTCCTTTGCTGCTGGGGTTGCTGAGGGTGGGTTTGCTGGGAGGTATGCAGAGGACGGGCTGGTTGACGGTACTGTATGGTGCGGTACGGGACCGTGTGTCGGCGTTTATACTGGAACCATCTGGTCCTCTGCGCCTGGTTCTGATTCTCGAACCCACACTTGGAAGCCAAGGTCTTGAAATCATGATTTGACTTCAGCTTGTCGTCCGTTCCCGCATTGAAGAGCCCCAGGGCGTCGAATGGGAGGTCTTCGATCACCTGCCTCGACGACGTCGAAAGGCCCGAAGATCTGAGCCAGGCATGCCTCCTGATTGCCACGGCGTGAGCAATCATCTTGCCCGCGGTGTCTCCCGTATGTTTGGCCATCTGCATCTGATGATGCGCCAAAGAGTTCGCTTCCTGAGCCAAGGTGGAGAGGGCAGAGCGGTCCTCCTCAGACATTCTTTGGAAGAGTGGTGCCACTTTCTCCCAAAGAATCTGTTGGTATGCGCCCATACAAGCGCCATAGTTAGCCATGCGGGCTAGTAGGAGGGCACCGGAATACAGTTTTCTGCCCACCGCATCAAATCTCTTGCCTTCACGGTTGGACGGCGCCGACGATTGCCTTCCGAACCCTTGAGCCGCCTTCACGACCACCGAGTTAGGGTCGGGATGATGTTTCAGCCACTCCAAGCCCTCATCATCCGTTCTGTACCAAGATTCGATCTTTTTAGATGTCGGAGGGATGGAGGAAGGGGTCTTCCAGGAGCCCTGGATTACTTCAAGGAGATATGGAAGGAAGGGTAGAAGAGGAGCGGGTGGGGATTCTGCTTGCACCCTCTTAAACACCGGGTCTTGCACAGCCTTGGAAGTCTGCTTGACCTCAAGGCCTAAGGCGTCAGCCATACGAGCCATTTGATCTGCAAAGGCTCGGACATTGTCAGTGGGAGATGGAGGGTCAGCCTCATAGGCGTCATGAGTGAGTGATCTCTCGATCCCGAGAGACAACACAGACCCCGAGTGTACCGATCCCGGCAACTCGCCATCTTCTTCCTCGTCGTCAGCCGCCAGGGATTGAGGAGGAGGGGATGAGGAGACATCCCGACTCGAGCGCTGCACCAAAACTGGTGGGGGGGCTTTTGAGGCCGAGGCCTGAGTGGCACGGGCCAGGGCCAGTCTCATAGTCTGTCTGCCCCTTTCCGGAGTCTCCAGCACTGGAGAAGTCTCCTGTCTTGCCGTCACAGTTGTCAAAGTCGTGACCGACGGGAAAAGCTCCTGTCTGGCTGTCACATGTCGAGTTGGTGCCTCGATCACCGTGTCCACTGAGATCACCGGGGACTCGGGCTGCTCCAACGGCCGTTCTAGCAGAGGCTGTGGCTCCTGGACAGGCTGAGGGGCTGGTTGGGGTTCAACCGGCTGCAGAGGCGACGACCTCGCCGACGAGGTGGCCGAGGAGGCAGTGGTCTGCTTTCGGGAAGAAGAAGAAGACGAGGATGGAGGCGGCATCGTCTTCTTCTTCTTTGCCGGCGGCTGAGCTGTCTTCGACACCGACTTGCCCGGGGTGGGCGGGACGGAGGAGGAGGTGGAAGCACGCCGAGATTCCTCCTGAGACCGGCGAAAGGCAATGCGAACCGCCGTAGAAGATGGCGGAGTCGCAGATGTCGACCTCGTGGACCTGATCGATCTCACTGATGCCACGGAGCTGGTAGAAGAGTGTCGGATGCGTACGGTCTCGGTCGTGACCGTACATGGAGCCTTCTGCTTTGTAGGCTTTACAGCCTTGGAAGCTGTCGACACCGAAGCCTTAGAAGCTGTCGACATAGCTGTTCTCGGCCTCTTCTGTGCAGCTTTCTTCGCCCTGGTCTGGCGAGGCTCGGCGTCCGCCGAGGGATCGACCGGTGTTGATGTCGATGCTGCCTTCGACGTTGAAGTTGAAGTCGAGGGCCGGGATACCGTGGCTGACGTCGACGCCGATGTCGAAGGTACCGGAGCCAACGTCTGCTGGTAGAGCAGGTATCGAAGCCGATGGACCCGATTTTTACGGGACTGTGCCGTCAAAGATTGACAATGACGACACGAAGAAGTAATATGTGCCTCACCGAGACACAAGAGACAAAGAGCGTGCTTGTCCGAATCAGGGATCTTCCTCGGACAATTCGCGCATCTTTTGAAGCGAGTTGTTGACATAATACGGTCAACAACTCGAAGAATATTCTGAGAATCTCAATCCAATCGAAGTTCCGAAGCGAGCCATGCGGCGGAAAAAAAGGAATTGGATCGGTGTGCGGGGGGCGCCCTTTTATCCCCTGCCGGGGCTGGGCAGGGTTACCGCCAAAACTTGAAAGTTTTAAAATGTAGAAGTTTCCGTTGGAGCCCGCGCAGGCGCAGTCTCTCCACAAGTGTGCATTCGCAGAGACCACGAAGAAAAAGCAATTTTAATTCTCTACAAAAGTTGAATCTTCTACATTTTTCTCCTATTTCATTGTTGTATACTTTGAAGTTGTTTCTGACTTATGGTGTATCAAACCTAAAGTGAACCAATTATGAAGTTTCTTAGAAAAGATTTGTTCAGGCAAAATGCCTTTCATAACTTGAGACTGAAAGAGTATAACTTGTTCAAGGGCACTCAGTAGGTTTCCAAGGCTGAGCAGGGGATCAGAGTCCAACACACAAACCATCAACAAGAGTCATTGGCCAACATTCAAACCACACCCTGCCTGATCCTTTTCCTGCTTGATAAATGCAACTGAAGTGTTGAGACTATTTCTTTTGAACACAAGGGACTGTTTCAGTACAGTATTTAAGGATATGCAATAATTTGAAACTGTTGTCTTTGTGCCACTCAGTTGTCAAGACAATTTTTTCACCTTTATAAAAGAAACTAATATTTCATGGATTAGGTGATAGGTGATTGACCCTCTAAAGCAGTGGTTCTCAACCTGTCAGTCCCCAGATGTTTTGGCCTTCAACTCCCAGAAATCCTAACAGCTGGTAAACTAGCTGAGATTTCAGGGAGTTGAAGGCCAAAACACCTGGGGACCCACAGGTTGAGAACCACTGCTATAGCTATGGTTCTCCAGATACCTTATTCTATCCAAGATACATCTTATTTGGATGGTGACCGATATATTTTTAAACTAATTTTCATTTCAAAATGTTGATGTAAGCTTGATGAAATCCAGATCAAAAGGCAAGCAGTGGAAATTATTATGATATGAATGATGCACAAGAATTGTGATTTCCGCTTTCTGTCTCACATCAAAGCCATTCATTATGTGCACAAAGTGGTGAACTTTAAAAAAAATACTTTCAGGCCCTTCAAAAGGCCCACTCGGGAAATCCTTTTAAAAGTAGAGAATACTTTTAATTTTCTGATGACAATTAAGTAGAACATGAGTTAAACAATGCCATAAAAGCAAAGTATACTTCCTTGTATTAATCTAATTACAATCATATATTCATGTCACATCTCGGTTAGCAGCTCAGTTTAGGTCAAAGCCTACTACTTAATTCTTGTTTATTGTACTCGTTATTTTTATTTAGCAGAGGGAGAGAGAAAGATGGGGAGGATGGAAGGGAGACTTGCATGCACATTCCAGGTACGGTATTCTGCAGTCAAGCTTGTCTAAAATTCTGAAGAAAATCAATTTGAATAAACTTACTGTTAAGATCAGAAAGTGCTTTCTTCTTGGTAGTGTTATACTGACTCACCAAATAATCAATTTGCTAAAGAGAAATGAAAGTTATATTTTATTTAAAGATGACTCACAACAGAAACATAGCAATAGTCTTAAAAACAAACCCTTCACACTATATTTAATGGCCTAATGGTTAATGAATCCTAATTACAGGAGACCTACTGAATGGGAACTTGGCACATCCCTGTAAGTTCTACTGATTAAATGGGTTGGAATAAATTATCAGATTTAGACTAAAGTCTCCCCCCCCCACCACCACCAATTTAGTATAAAAACATGTGAGTGTGTAAGTGGCAGCTAAATGTATTTATTTATGTATTTATTTGTTTAGTTCACTTGTATACCACTTTTCTCAACTGAGAGGGGGACTCAAAGCAGTTTCCAACATATTTATGGCAAAATTTAATGCCTCACACAAATATAAAACCTAACATATAGTAATAATAACATATAACTTGTTGTGCCAATTGTCTAGTTCCTTTACCATCTGATTTCCCAATTCACTTCAATGCCTTTGCTCTCCATGGAGCGGGGGGCAGTTGAGTGGCAGAGAGTACACTGAACTTCTTCATGGCATTTAATACTATAGTTTGCATCGTTTTTCTGAGCCACTTGTCTGAGACTGGGTTAGGAACAAAGTTTTATGGCAGTTCTGGACCTACATGACCTTACAAAGTAAACATTAGCTTCCAGTATCAACCATACAAAAACAAAATTGTATGTGTTTTGTATCTGTATTTGTACCTTGCTACTGATGTATAAGTCAAGGGCAAGTTTGGGGACCAGAATTATGGATTTTAATGGAGAAGTCAAGGGTTATTCCATGGAGATGGGAAAGCACCAGTGATGCATCAGGGGACCACCACTTCTTGCCACCACTGCCATTTTTCCACCCAAGCATTCAAAATAGCTAGCAGTAGCACCATGGTCAACTATCCTAGGTTCTGCAGGGATATTTGACATTAACTGTTCTTGCCTTTCATCGATGTACTCAGAGAAGGAGATGGTTCCTTTTTTAATATAAGAATTAAAGTGCATTACTTATATTAACCTGTGGATAAGCTGATTCAGGTTTTGGGGTTGATTTTAAAATAAATTTTCTAGAGTTATACACAAGGACATGTACAAGGAATGACTCACTCCATCACTGAAGAGAAAGGAACTCAAAATTCTCCTTCAATGTAAGAAGCTCATAAAATACTTTACAGTTTTGAGGATTGGCAGTTTAGGACTTACTCTGTGTCTTAAAATGCATGTGATTATTTCACACAGAAAACAAGTTCCCTATACAGAAAACATTTTCATAATTTTTTTCCTACAGAAAACTTACATTATGTTTCTTTGTTTGTTTGTTTACTGTAATTATACCCCACCCTACCCACCCCTGGACACAATATTATAAAACTGTAAAAAAAAAAACCATATGCATATCAATTACAATAGTCTTGGAAACGATTAAAACATATCAAACATATCAAAAGTCTAGCACCAACTGAGCTTTATATTCAATAAAAGTAATTTCCTACACACAAAAACCCACATGCATTGCAACACAAAATAAGTCCTGAATTGCAAGAATTCTTGTCCATCTAGGATTTTCCTTGTTTGAGAAAGCCGTTATTTTAATCATTTAAAAACATTCAAATATTCTTTCCATTTCTAACACAATACTGTTTTACCTTCACAACCATTTAACACACAATCCTAGATTATTCTGCTCAAACATAAGGTCAATTCTAGTTAACTCTCGTTTAAGTTGCCTCAGTGAAGTACACTAAGCTTAAAGAGAAAGTCATATAACATCCTCTTCTTTATTGAATGGGATTTCGAATCACATTTCTTGGATACAGTTTTGTATTATGTTGTTCATTACACCAGAAATTTTAGGAGGCAATATGTATGGGAGGAATAGCATCCTTACTGGAAGGTTCAATCACATCCTCTTTAAAACATCCTTTGATACAGATGTTTCAATAATTTTGCAAATGTATTCTACAACATACACAAGTATAACTTGTTTGTACAGAAAAATTCAATTGCCTGTGTATTCCTCTCCAACATATATGGAAAAAACAATTAATATTATGCTCCAAATGGCCATAAGTGTGCATGTTTTGTAAAAGGCAAAAACATATGTGCTAAAGTCAAGCAAAAAAGAAGGGGGAGAGAATAACGCAAACAAGCAACGATATGGATAACTTACAAAAAATGAAATGCATGATATAAAATAAGCACTTATTCTATATTAGAGGGCTAAGTTAGAATAGGTATTATATGTCTGGCAAAGCTGAAGGCCACTAGAAGAAATTGAAAAATATGCTGCAACAGATTCAGATCTCAAGGTAAATCATGCTTAAGGGAGTTTTAGCCATAGATTTGAAACGTCTAAACTTTAAAAAGCATTATAGTCATCACTCTGCCTCCAGAGTCTGCTCTACATTTAGAACAGCAAATAATACATGGATCTGGAGTTAAAATTAAATTAAAAATTAAAGGCAGAGAAGCAGTTCTAAACTACAGTGCCACACATTTTGAAGATAATAATTTCAATTTTCTCTATATTTGGGGAAAATGTGTCACTTTACCGCAGGAGTATCATTTAGGAAAGTCTTCAGGTCTTTGAAATTACTGTTCACCAATTTCTTTGCTCCTCGGACTTGACTTGTGAGGTGTTGGTTAGCAACATAGGCAAAAAGCACACCAACGCTATGTATAAAAGAGGATGGAAAGGAAAGGTTTTACTTTATCAAATATGGTACATTTTCATTGTAAAAAAATATGCATCTTATTTTCTGCCAGATTAAAACCATCAGTGTTCACACAATATTCACAGGACAGGCTCTGTTGCTGTACTTGGAAAATACTTATATATACACTTTGACTCACAATCTACCATTGACCATTAGGTGGTGTCAGAGAACTAGAGTTAAGGGCAGAGATTAGGACAGAGTTATCATACCTAGAAGCTGAAAAGATTTTGATAAATACTCCATAGAAACAATGTGGACACTTGCATTTCTCTTGTGCTGTTCACATTATTCAATATTTACATATCTAAAGCTGTTCAACTGATTATTTAAGAAGTCATTTACAGAAGTATCCCTTCACAGCTGGGATAATTTGATCAATAGCAAAATTCACCTTCACAACTATATAAACAGTTATGATATTGATACAGATGTAAATTATTCCACTCATCCTTACTTGACTAGCAATAATGTTTTAGGCTATTAATACCTGTATCCTAGGAATAAATTGAAGCTCTGAACATCAATTTCTGAGGAGAGGGGACATATAACAGGAAAGACAGAAGTCCATACAATTCTAAATTTTACAAGTGAAATGGTAGAATAGATGCAGATTGATTTGAGCCAGCAGGGACTCTTCTATAAAAAATACCGTGTGTGCACTACTACTTCAATTGGTACTTTGTCACATCATCATCACAGGCAGTCTCTCATGGCTGGTGGTGGGTCCATAAGTGACTGTAGAGACCTATTCTGGATCCACATGGTACATTGCAATGAGCACATACATCTTCAGATGGAAGGCAACAGTTTGCTTGACGCTCCTTCCGCTTGGCACGTTTCTCCCTTTCACCCTCTATTCATGCCTCTTCAAAATCCATAACCCTGCTGGTAACAGCTGACCTCCAGTTACAATGCTTGAGGGCCAAGGCTTCTAAGTTATCAGTGTTTATGCTACATTTAAGGTTAGCTTTAAGCCCAACTGTAAATCTCTTTTGCTGACCACTGACATTCTGTTTTCCATTCTTGAGCTAAGAGTAAAGTAGCCGCTTTTGGGAGATGGTGATCAGGCATTCAGACAATGTGGCTGGTCCAGCGAAGTTGATGGTGGAGGATTGTCACTTCAGTGCTGGTGGTTTTTGCTTCATCCAGAATGTTGACATTTGTCCATCTGTCTTCCCAAGAGATTTTTAGGATTTTTCAGACGCAACACTGACTGAATCTTTCTGAAAGTCAAGACTGAAATTTGAGGATTGGGACATTCGTAGGGATACCAAGATTCTTGTTTATATAAGTATTGTCCTTTTAACTCTGTTGTATGCCTGCAAAACACAGACCATCTACAGACTTTGACACATAGGACTTGGACTCACATAGGATAAATGATGTGGGACTGTCCCCTGCAGTCCCCAATCATTTCTCCAACAGCTACAAGGTAAGCAAAGTTTCTGGGTGTTGCTATTGAAAAAATATGACATTGAGGCTTCTTTTCTGAGCTGTTTTCCCCAAGGAATACTTCTCTCAAGTAATAAGTGCCTTAATTTGAAAAAAATAAACCTGCATTTGGCAGTTTGCAGAAACTGAAATATATCACAGTGGAAAGCTGATTAAAACGTGTATTTCTCACTCTGAGAGCTTGAATTATAGGAACAACTTGTTTGTGGGAAGATACTGTTTCAATCTTTGTGTTCAAAATACAAAAGGCAAGTAACACAATGTACCATGAAAGCATGATTGCAAAAACTTCCAATTTGATAATTTCTTCATGGTGACAAAAACAATTCTCACAGAAAAATGTATTCACCTTAGTAATACGTTTCTGAAGACTATTTGCTCATATTTTGTGATTTTAAAAAGGAAAGAAACATTTGTTTATTTTTAATAATAAGCCAATTATTAAAGAGTTTTCTTTCCCAGAAATTAGGATAGTGTACTATTTTAAACACACATTTGAAAAAACCACTGACCCCTGTTAAAAGTACAATATATACCATGAAATCATATCAAATGTTTTCAGATACATGGAGAACAAAGGAGTATGTATGCCTACTTGGATGTACCTACTTACTGCTTATATTATTAACATGGACACATTCCTTGTGGACTAGGAGCTTCCCAGTAACTTGTTACACAAGATACCCATGACGTAGAAGGAAGTCAATGTTTAAGAACCAATTTCCTCATAGTGTCTTTTTGTTGTTGTTGTTGATGGAGTATGAAAGACCTATCAGATAACCTTCACAACGGCCAGAGAGCTTCACTTTTCAGGGTTCGTTCCCTCCCTCTAAAAGTTGGAACTGATTTATAAATTGCATGATACCCATTCAATGCCAGGAGAATCTAATGTTATATAGGCAAGAAGACTAGCAGAACCTGCCAGTCTCTCACTGGTTTCTACAAGTGAAACATTTATGCTGTTCCACATAAGCCTCTGGGTTACACTTGCCTCTCTAGGTGGTACAAGGAGCTATGTCACCATATTTATGTAACCTCTGGAAAACCACAACTGACTAGACTCCAACAATATTCTTGCCGAGGTGTTCCCCAGTAAGCTTATGGGCCCACTCCCAATTATTTCCCCCCAGAATGTTCTTACTTGCTGCCCCTGAGCAAAGATCCAGTTCTTTCCAATCCATCCAAACATTCTAGCTACTCTGTTACACTGGTTATCAATGTAGATATGTGTGTTATAAGTGGGCTGATTCAGTGTTGTGCATTTTTACCGATTTCCCCTTTTCTGCAGATGACCAATATGCAAAGCAAGATGGCATATTCTGGACTTCTTAACAATTAAAGCATAGGGGTTCCAGGCCATGTGCCTTACAAACCACAATCAACATCTAGGGCAGGTCTGCACAACACTGGAGTAGTATGGGGCTGAAATTAAATAGGCCTCCTCCTGGACCACAAATAGGTTTTAGCAGCTCAATTTCCAAGTAAGGTATAATTAATGATTAATTAGGGTTGCTGTTGTTGTGTGCCTTCAAGCTGTTTCAGACTTAATGCAATCCTAAGGCAACCCTATTTCTTGTCAAGATTTATTCAAAAGAGATTGACCTTTGTCTTCCTATTGTGGCTGAGAGTGTAACTTGCCTAAAGTCACCCAGTGGGTTAAGAGCTATAGTTTGCGGTTAAAAGCACTACACCATGCTTACTAAATTCTAAATTCCTTTTTTTTCTCTTTTTCCTACCAACTTTTCTTTCTTCCTTTTCTCACTTCCTCCTTCCTTCTCTCTTTTTCCTTTTTTATCTTTCTTTCTGCCCCCTCCCTTCTTTTTTCTTACTTTTTTTTATTTCTCCCTTTCTCCCTCCTTCCTGTCTTCAGACCTCCCTGCTTCCCTTTCTTTCTTCCTCCCTTTCTTTTCTCCCTCCCATCCTTTCTTCATCCCTCTCTCTCTCTCTCTCTCTCTCTCTTCTTTCCCCTTCCCTCCTTTCTTCCGTTTCTCCCAGAGCTGGGCAGCAAGGGGAAGGGGGTGGCAGGGGAAGAAGGTGGAAGGGGACATGTGGTGGTGGAAAATGTGTGCATATGCATTAACAGAAAAGCACCCTACACATCCCAAAAACAGCTGCCTAAGGGTCCACCATACCCAAAAGAACCCCTTGATTCAGCAGCACTGGAAGATGGAGGCAGAGCAAATGTAGAATGAGAGGATGTGGGCTCTCAAGAACACAAGAGCCCCTTGGGGTTGCCAGAGACTCTCAATCCCCCAAAGCCACAGGCCAAACCAGGATTGAGTTCAAGGCAGTACCCCCTGCCTTTCCAGAGCACACATCAGAGGTACTAAATCTTCCATTAGTGCCTTCTCAGCTTAAGGGGGGAACTGAGAGTATCGTTTGTTGAAAAAAGGAATTGGATAAGAGAAAGGAAAGCAGGCGATCTAGGAGGAGAGGAGAATTGGCGAGACAGAAGGAGGGAGACAGCTTTGGGTTAGGGTTCTTTCTTACTTTTCTACTTTACTTCCTTCTTTTTCCTACCTCCCTTTCATTCTTTCTCCCTTTCCTTTTTCTTACTTCCTTTCCAGGGGAAGGCAGTGTGTGGGGGAGGGCGTGTGGTGATGGTGTGTGGTGGTGGCTGTGCAGTAGTGGCTGTGTGGCAGCTTTCTTTTTCCTCCTCTTAAAGAAATCCCTGAAATGAAAATATTCCACGGGGGCCAACCATTTCTCACTGAGGAAGAGACAATTTGTAAGCATTCTTTACATCTCCATTCAGATTTACATTATCCAACTGAAGAGCTTTGCCAGATGGCCCATCTGAAAGTGCTGTGTGGTATACCAAGAGACCATAATCAACTTTCTACTGTCCTCTTTTAAATGAATTGACATCTAAACTGCTAAATTACAGTAGTTTAATTCATCACATTAAGTATGAAACACAACAGACATCTATATCGAGTTAGTGTTTCTTTGGAATACAGAAAATTGTCACAGAACAATTATGACAAAACCAGCATACTTCAGCTTATAAACAAAAAGCATGGCAATATTTTATTTTGTCCATTGTTAAGAGCAAAACACATGAACTATAGATAAGCAATGGCCCTTTGATCATAAAAAGCTATAGGAGGCAAATTAAGGATTTTTTGAGTTTAATAAAGGGAGTTAGTGAACACATACAGAAATAATAAAAACGTATGCACTGAATTTGAGAAATATCTTAAGAGCCAAACTGCATGATCAGGAGCTTCACGTGATGTATTGTTTGCTCCGTATGCCACTACTGAAGACTATAGATTTTAGATAAGGAATTGAATATGTGTCCAGTTTCTCATAAATTCACCCTTGTTAGAATAATCAACTTCTCAAACAATTTTGCTAAGTGCAGAATGGTATTGTATTTGAACTTTCAATTTCCCCTACCTGCTGCCTGTCTGTATGTAGGGGTACATTCTGACTACTAGAAATATCTTACAATAATGCTGTTCATACAGCTTTTTGCCAGCTATTCCAGCATCATTTTACAATGAACTATGGACATAAAATGGAATGGCTCAGTCAAGCACAAGAAGTTTTCTCTGCCTTCAATTATATTACTGCTAGTCTAACAGAAAAGCCCCAAAAAATAATAAACTGGACCAAACTTACTTTAGCTCTGTGGCAAAGCAAAGTTATCACTGCTCCCACCTTGCCAATACTTGCCTGATTAATAAAGTAGCAACAAAAAGAACGGTAGCAAAGCAGCCCCTCTGGCAGTCCGCATTTTTCTTCTGTCTCTGGTGCATTTCCCCACCACAGTTGTCACAGCAGCGGCACATGCAGAAGCAGAGCCCCACTAGAGGCAGCAACAGAACAAACAGTATCCCCACAGCAGCACAGACTATAAAACCAATTTCATAGTAAACGGCCTGCAATTTGGACAGAGATAACAGCAAGAGCAAGTGTTATAGTTACAAATGAAGTACACACTGCAGGTAAAGCTTCTAAATCAAACAAATCTCTTTTTTTATAACTTGATAAATCAGGCCACTATATCTGATACATGCCACCCCTTTGTCCTCAGAGTGGAGAGGCAGCATGCACTATGGATCCCACACTTTCTCTGCCAATTCATGGAATATAGCACCATCCCAAGCGAAGGAGCGAGGAGGCACCAGGATTTCCCAGTGCTATCTACCCTACAGAAAACTGGGCTGGAGTAACCCAAGTATAACCATCACCTCTGCACAGAAAGCACATTCTCAATACTGAACGATGACTGGACAAGCTGGAAAGTGGGATGCTGGGCAGCACATTTTAATTGGAACATAATGGAGCTTTTGAGAAAATGTAGTTTTGAAAAATACATTTTCAGTGCAAACATAAAATGTGCTTCCAGTTTTACAACAGCAGCAATAAAAAGCAAAAGGAACCCATTTTCACTGTATAAGAAATACCAAAGCCCTAATTCAGTCAAAATACTGCACAAGGTTTTATAATTTTCAGGTTAGTATTAGTCAAAGAGTAGCAGGTTAAATAGCTGATGCCATGGAATCTGCATTAGCTCACTGTCCTGAAGTGTAATGAGGAAAAGAGATGCCTGACATCAGATTGAGTTTCTACCAGGTGCTGTGATGGTTTTAGACCATTATAGGACTGTCCCCGGCTCACTGGGTTGAAGAAACAAACAGCAGTTGATCCGCAATGTATGATCTGCTAAGTAGGCATTTTTCAATAATACATTTTGAAAAGTTACCTACTTGGGAGGATAGCTCAAAGGGGGAACAATTTGAGAATGACTGGTGTAACAAATCATTTTCCTAAGAGAACTATTCTTCACTTGGGCGACATGAAAAGCAACCAGTGGACATAAGCATTTTCCTTTAAAACCACAGCTGCTGCCTTGAAGGCAGAAGCAGGCAGCTGGTGTGCTCCTTGGAATCAGAAGAGCCCAAAGAAAACATGCCTGGTGGCACACTTGGAAGCCAGGGCTTGTCACCATTTCCAATGCTGTCCTATGCTATTCTATTAATAGAGACTCCAGCATCCAGATTTTTTGTTATCCACATGGGGTCCTGGATACCAAGGGCCCACTGTATATTCTATTTGTACCAAGACAACATGCCATCTCCATCAGTGACCACTGGAAAGTCTGTTCAGTGATGTTACTGAGGGCCAATGTCATTGTTTTTAAAATATGTTAAAATATTCTCTTATTGAAGCCTATGCATGATGTGGAGCAAATCCCTGTAACATATGTACCCAGTGCTGCTTAGTAAACATTCTGGGAGAATGTGCTCCACTAAGAAAAAGGGCTCTAGCAGAGAACCATGGACTATTACGACAGTCCACCCTGAATTTACAATTACACCAATGGATGCATTTCAAGCACTTTACCTGTCCTGAACTAGCACAGATATTGCTGCACATCCTAATCTATATCTGATGGAGTGTGAGAGCAATTACAGAAATAACAAGAACTATACTACTACAGCACACAAGATGTAAAAGGCCTCTAAGCAGATCAATAGTAGGCAACAGTGGCCCTCCAGACACTTGCAGACTGTGGTTCACATAATTCCTCACCCTGTGGCTAGAGCAGATGGGAACTGTACACCAAGTACATCTGGAAGACCACAGTTGCCCATCTCTGACATACAGAGAAAAATCGCTCTCTGCACTAGAAATGCAATCATGATGAAAAATAACTGGATTCCCTACAATAAAACAGCAGTGTATGTAATTCTTGCCTAAATAAATGAGATCAGCTAGGAAGAAGTTAAGACCAATGTTAACTTGTTTATGGAATTTGGCATTACAAGGTACAGTGATAACCACTGGATCACATTGCTTCCAACAAAAGGATTAAGCCTACTTTGTTCCCCGGATCCCCTGTCCTGATACATTACATTGCTCTCTCACCCAGTGTTTTTAAATTTTAGTCTCTTGCAAATGGCCCTTCCCTGTGATCAAATTTTCTGTGTTCTAATGTTCTGATTTTATATTGTCTGATATGTTTATTTATATTGGTTTTTGTATTTTATTTTATTTTTCTTATTTTCTGCTGTGTTCTTGTGTTATATTGTTTTACTGTATTGCTGGGCTTGGCTTCATGTAAGCCGCTCCGAATCCCCTTGGGGAGATGGTGGTGGGGTATAAAGTTGTTGTTGTTGTTGTTGTTAGGGATTATGGGTTTATCAGTGACTACAAAGGCAATATAATCAAATAAACCTTTTGAGTCAACATGTCCCATATGCTCATTGTTCAGCAATGAAGACTATCAGAATGCAGCTCTTGCTATAGACTTCATGGAAGCTCCTGGCTAGCAACAGTTGGGAACAAGGGGGTGAACTAGACAAGACACTTAGGTCTGTTTCACACAACACAATGGTATGACTTTGATTCTGACCTGAATTGCCATGGTTATATTTGAAGGAATACTAGGGTTTATAAGTTTAAGAGGGCACCAGAACTCTGTGGAAGAGAATTCTAAAAACTCAAAGAACTACAATCTCCACGATATAGCCATGGTGGTTCAAATAGCATTGAAGTGTTATAACTACACAGTGGGAAAGAGACCACAGTTTTTCCAGCTGTTACTAGTTTCCTCAAACAAAGAAAAGAAACACCAGCAGGATACAGTGTGTATGAAAGCATACACATATATAGCAAGGCACACTGAGAATGCTAAGAAGTAGTTAGACATTTCAATACCCAATTTGCCTTCCAAGTCTACTGGGTACTTTTCTGTAACCATCTAACTTGAAAAACAACAAATTCCATATGTTGCTTGGCTTCTCCACCACTGCTACTCCCCGTCTGTAAATACCAGCCTATTACCAATGTAGAGGGGGAACAGCTATCAGGCATCTGCCTCCAAGGCCAGTTACAAGCCAGTGTGTCTCACCAGCTACATCTCATCATGCTCTAATTCTGCTCTCAGTGAATCTGCTTCAAAATCCCACCAATTCCTCAATGAAAATAGCTCCGAGTACAAACAAATGAAATATAGTCATTTGCATCAAGTGACCTAATTACAGTTTTAAGAAAAACTAAATATTTTTGTTGGAAATTAGAAGATAGGTTTTTCTTTAAAAATCACAAAGAACTGGTTGTAACAAACTAAATTAATGAGTATGTAAGCAATGCAACTAAACATTTTAAAATAAATCATCACCATATGTAGTCATAACAAAGGAACTGCAATTTCAGTATGCGGTTATTGGTTAGTTAGTAAAGCTATCCAAATAGTGTGCATCAGATGCAACAATAAGTTTTACCTGCAAAGTCAGGACAACATTTTCTGGCTGTGGAAGTCAAGGCAGATGGAAAGTGTGTGTGGTGCACAGGCAGCATGCATAAAAAGAAGGCAGGTGAGCAATAAGTAAAAGCAGCCAGTTTTTATGATGCCACAAAACCAAAATAACTGAAAAGGACAGCAAACAATTATGTACATCAACTATTGACAAGACACACAGTTCAATTAGTTCCAGAGGTACCTTTCAATTTTGCTAAACTTAAATATGCCCTAGCTACTCAAATTCTATTTTCTGTACATTTTTTTCCTCAATCCTGACAAGGGAGGAAAAAAATCAACCTGTAAAGAGATTTCACCAGTTCCTACATTTTTTGTATTTAATACAATATTTGCCACTAAAACTTTCAGTGCAAACCATACTAGCTGGGAAAGAATAACTGCAAATGAAAGATGTTTATAACCTTAAAGACTATACAGAACATCACTCTGCTTAAATGTATACCAACTTTGAAGATGCACACCATCCAGGGAGTTGAGCTCCTTGAGGTATTGAACTGAAGCAGATGTGTCAAAAAGGGTTATGAATCAGGCCTTGTTTTTAACTCCCTGAAAGAATTATTTACCCATGTTGCAGTAAAGCGGAGTCTTCCCTCCCCTGAGGACAGACCTAAATTGTTTATTGCTCTTCCCTACAGTACACTTACTCTTAGGCTACCTGAAAACAAGCTTCTGCTTGTCTGAAAAGATGTAGTTCCATTGAGAAGAGGAGTAATAAAGGGAGTATTACAGGATTGGTTTGGTGATACATTCTGCAAATGTGGCACAGGTTTAGATGTTACAAATGGGCCTTAAAGGGGCCTTGTTACTCCTCCCCTTCTCACATTCTATGAGGATTTCCTCCTTTCATTGTCAGTGCTAAACTAGGCAAGAAGGAAGAAATTATTTCATATAAGCAGAGGTGGTTAAGGAGTGAGAATTCCTGCTTGAATTCTTACAGGCAGAACCAAATTAGGAAAATCCCATCTCTGTACTGATGTTTCCAAGAGCTCTGTCAATTGCTATCTGATTTCCCTTCTGTTACATTTAGAGGCTTGGAAGTTTTAGAAGTAAGACTGCAGACTTGTCAGAATTTCATAAGATGCAGGTTGTTTTGTTCTCTGGTTCCTCCCTGTCCAAGGCCACAGGCTAACTTTCCCAAAACTGGAGTAGATTGTCTATTCTTGGCCAAAGACAGTCTTACAAGGTTCTCCCAGATTTTAAAAAACCTGATGATGGTGGCAGAAATTATCCAAAATATTAAGAACTTATCTGATTGGGGAAGGCTAGAACAGATTTTTGGAAGTGGTCAACATTTA